>NW_010398281.1:20022-58622 GCF_000710305.1 Buceros rhinoceros silvestris | reverse complement strand
GCTCCTGCCCATGTCTCATCTCTGACTATAGGGAAACAAGGACTCGTGCCGTGCTGGAACTCACAAGGATGGCACCCACTTTCTGCTCTGTTTTCAGCCTGACCATTGTGAAAAAATCTCCGGGAATCTTTGGTCTCCAAGGCAGCAGCTCCAGCTCACTGGGAGGACCTCATGCTGGAGCTGAAGAGGTTTTTTGGTAGGGTTTATATACTTCCACCAAGCAATGTATTAGCCACAGCTCTCCTTGCTGACTGCAGTGACACTGTTTGTGAAGCCAGCCCTTTAAATATGAGTTTAGTCAATAGATCATCTATTCAAAACAAAGCCTTAAAAGTCATTAGTAAACTAGGTACTAGGACCTAGTACTCAAACAGAATTTGCACTTAAGGATCGTGATATGCAGCAAGCTTCTTCATGAAGAAAAATTTATTAAGATTTTAGTTCCAATACATGACCTAAGCTGTGGCATGTTTCTTTCAGTAAAGTGGAAAATAATAGGTTTTTTATTGAATTATACTTGGGTTGGTTATTAAATGAAAACTATTATTCCATTACAGCTGTAAGAAATGGAAATGATGCGTATGGTTGTGTGCAATCCATTAAGTGGCTTATGGAACTGAAGACCCATCAGAGACCATTACAAATCCATCCGATGTCCCTCTCTGGCAGATTTTGCACACTGGTATCTGCACTAGAGCAAGTAGTATAAAACCGTATAAAACCACTGTTAATCAGGCTTTATACACTGTGCTGAAGACAAAGAATATTCTGAGCTTAAGCTTACTCCTTGTGTTGTGTTTAGATAAGTATGTGACACAGGGAAAAACCTAATTATTCTAGTCAAAGTGCATCATGTTAGAGAACATTCATGGACAGCTGATATGCAGTAATGTCCACCTTAACTTGCTTCTTGCAAGGCAATAATTAACTTAATACAGCTCTGTTTTGGAAGGAAAAAACCTGCACTTGGGAATATTTTCAAAGGCACAAAGCAGGAATAAACAGGAGAGTCGCCTTAGGTGACCAATAGGGCCTTAAAAAAATCTCCCCTAATATTCCTTCTGGTATAGGATCTTTTTTATGAAGCATGGCTTTTTGTGAGTGCAGAACCTTCAACACTGGAAATATTTACAATAATTCAGCATGATCACTTGTTTTTGAAATATTCTTTGAAACACTGATCATCCAGCTATGACCCTGCACGGATTGTGTTTGGAAAAGGTCACATTTACAGTGTGAAATGGATCTTTGATTTTTAGCATCACCTAATGGAGGGCAGCTTGAATTTAAAATGGCAGAATCATAAGGACTCAAAAGAGTCATTAGTTAAAAGCAGAAGTTTAATCCAAGATTCAACTAGGAATGTTTTGCTACCTCAAATGAGTCTTTCCCCTTTGTTTTACTAGGAGAATTTTCCAAGCTGTTTGATACAATCAGTTCTTTCAGTTGAGTAACATACTCACCAACTCACACAAGTACTCAGAAAATTTTATCTGGAAAGGGTTATCACAGAATGAGATCTTTGTACCTGGCACTCTGAAGGGACATTAACAGGACACGTGTTACAGAAGCTACACAGAAAACGGCTTGTCACCAAAAGGAAAAATGCTCTAATGACTTGCAGGTAGCCTGACATTTTGTACATAGCATTCAGATCAGGATAAGTATAGAAGGAAATGCCCTTTTAAAGGTGAGGGAGATGGGGAAACCAGATCTAAGCCATTGAAAATGGACAGTTGGCTCATTGACACTATCTGAGATAGTTTCTGATATTCAGAGGGTTACAAACATCTAAGATAAATGCAGTAAATGGACATAAAGAACCACCAAGTAAAAATTGTGAGAGAACAGTAGCACCTACAGTCTGGTGTGTTAGCTCTTTCATCGCCAGAGCTTTCAAACATCTTGACTTTAGACAAACTCCCATGTAGTTAGCACATTTTCTGGCAAGAGAGTGAAAGCTGATGCACTAAAAGGCATGACTCACAGAGGCTGTTACACTTCATTTCCTCCCGAGTAAAGACAACTGCTGTAGTCTTTGTCTTGGGGCCAACATTTTGGATAATCTACCTCTGACACGTACAGCCCTAAGCAAGTTGAGATTTCTCTGGGCCAGTTCCCAGCCCCTCTTCCAAACTGGGTGCAAAAAGCTGATGAGATTCCTCAAAAGCAGAAGGTGTGGGATGCCTTAGCCAGGCAGTAACTCAGAATTAGCTGACCTGAATCACCACCACTATGCTCACAGGGATCCACAGATGAGCTGTGACAGCACCACATCTTTTGTCAAGCCTGCTATGATCTCATAGCTCAGCACTGGGGTCAAAAGGCAGACCCACCTCCAAAATATCCAATCTACCTTGCAGGAAGGAGCTCTGAACTACAGGAGGCGGGAACCCAAGGGTTTTTTCCTGGTTTTGTTGACCTATTACTGGGGACAGTGTTATTTTGAGTTACACTGCACTCCACCACCAGATATTTTACTAAATGAAGAATGCATTTCACAGGAAATTCATTCAAAAAAGCTAAGAGCAGATGCTTACAGAGGTGACAGAGGAGAGAAGCCTGCCCAACTTGGCCATGTCTAAGAGCATCTGGTAGCAATAACACATCAGGAGTTGGTATTTGACCGAGAGATACTCTTCCTAATGCAAGAATCTTGTACAGAAAACCCTTCCCACAACTATCTATGAGAACTTGACCAATTCCTTCTCTTTCTACTCCCACTCTCTCCAACACCACATCAACTGGTGGTCAAAAGGGATCCTTCTTCCTGTTCCTCAAGGGTAAAATACATCAGTGGGGCACTTGCCTTTTTTTCCCCCTTCAGCAGCTGTGGTTTTGAAGAAAGGGGAGCAGTGATGGGAAACAGGAGATGAAGCAAAGCAGCCCAGAAAACCACCCAGAAAATGAGCTTAAGGGAAACATCTCAGTGGAAACAGGAACAGGAGATACTCCACCTTGCTAACTCATGTTCATGGCAGACATGCTCTTTTCTAGGCACATTGAAGGTCCTCCTGATACCTGATCAGATCAGAGTCCCAAGTCCAGGAAGTTCCCAGGAACTCTTGAAAAATGTAAATATATTTTAAACGCCCAGGCTAAAAAAATTCCAATGAGCTGCAATCATACCCAATCCTAAGTCTTTTAATAGAAGAATGTCTTTAATAAGAGAACTCAGCTCTATTGATACGTCAGCTCACCCATGACAAAGTAATCGTGAAAGCAGCACTTTTTGCAGGACAAAAGTATTCTTTATGTCAAAAGCTGCCTGTGCTGAATAATTACTCCTAGTTTTATTTCCTTTATTTCCTTTTGGAAACACTTTTTCATCCCAATACTTTTCAGAACAGGAGAAAGATGAAAATATACAGAAATTTGCAAGCAGGACTTCCACAGCTGTTCACTGCAGCAGGAAAAACATACAGCCATCTCCCTCCTGTGTCCCTTCCTTTACCATTACAAATCCACACTGCACTTCCCCTGGCACAAGGACAGTGGAGCTTACTGAAACCGCCAGAGCCAAGAGAAGCAGCTCACATCCTCAGCGCCAACCAGCTGAAAGAAAACTCCTTCGGTAGAGCACAGAGGGGCTGGAGGTCTCTTTGCATATGGCCAGGCAAGTGTGGAGTTGCAATTACCCATCAGAAAGGGGCACAGAAAGGCTGCTTCTGGTTTTCAGAGGATTGCTCTCTGCAGAGGGAGTCCCTGATAGGAAGCACCCTGCAAAAAAGGCATCATCACCATTTTAGAATTCCACCTGCTAAAGGGTAGGAAATCCGCACGAAATGTAAGATTCCAGCAAGTTGAGGCAAAGCTCCAGGGAGAGGTAAAACTTCAAACAGAAGCATAAAAGTCACTATTAAAAGGCAAAGCCAGTTCAAAGGATTTCATATGCACAAAAATTCAAGCTGTAAAAAACTTGGACCTTCTCAGGACTACAATCCTCTTTCAATTTCAGCAGCAACTGGAAAAGGATGCATTTACCCCTGAACACTTCTTGACTAACCTAATCACCGAATCAGGCTGGTTTGAGGAGTGTGGTTCCTCCATGCAGTAACGAGTCTGGCCCCAGCTATCAATCCCCTTCACTGCCACCTCAGTAACAGCATCTGTACTAACAGAAGCAGAACTGAGTTAGAGTCAAGGCTATTAGTATCATAAACTTCACATTTTAAACATGGTATTTTACTGTTATTTAGTCATTTAAGAAAATTCTGGTGATTTTTTAAAAATAGTTGAATGCTATGCACAATCTCTTGAGCATCTCCCATCTAGAGAACACCACTGACATCTGTTTCTTTTTACCTTTTTGTAGTTACAACAAAATAAACCTTTCCTTTCAAAAGCCAGATCTTCTCTCCATACCACAAAAAGCTGTAGCTAATGAACCAAAAATTATATACAAGAGCAGCCACCTCCATTCAGAAGAGTTATTCCACTGGTTGACAAAAAGCATTCTGATGTAGTCAGGTATTGCATTAGAAATAGGACAAAATTTCTGCTAACAAAAAGACAGTTCTCAAGTAATGACCATTAATTTCAGCCAGAAATTTGCTTAACGATGCTTTAGGTTAGCAGTATAGCCACATAATTTCCTCATTAGATCTAGTAAGTCCTTCTGTGGCCATGAAGATGACAGAAAACACATGATACACAAATAAATCAGGAAAAAAGAATTAATGAACAATTATTTTCATAATTTCTCCAGGGACATTGAAATTTCTCATTAAAAGGCGGCCTGGTTGCAAAGAACAAATCTCTATAAAAAATTAATGTACTGTTGATCAAACATGTGGAATATATACAACAAGATTATAAATATGGATTTTATGCATCACTATACAGAACATGCAATGAAATCTCTGCTTCCCACAAACGTAGCAGAGGAATGAATATGCTGCAGGAGTGGATTTATTGCACAAAGTTCCGCATTTCAGAGGTCTCCAGAGCAGTATTATACGCTAGGTACACTCTGAGAGCAGCTTCCAATACAGGTCCCTTTATCCCCTGACATATTTCACTATCAAGCTACAAACAATTTTTTCCCCTCTGTCTTTTTCTTCCATTCACTGACAGTTAAAACATTTCTAAACAATTACAGGAAATTTCCACAACCCCTTTTCATGCTAAAAAGGTTATACTTCCATAGGTTTAAGACATCCTTGCTCATGAGGTGTACTGTGACTCCATCCACCAGCAAGGGAATCCCACACAACAGGAGAAGCCCAATCACTGCCTTATGAAAGTGGGGTTGTGTGCAAGGAATGACTGAACAGCCTCGGATTCAATACCCTTTAAAAGCCATGGGAATTTATTTACCGAGTCCCCCAATCTCCAGGTCATCCCATTTTCCTTAAGAGAAAGGCAGTGGTGGTTGCCACTTCTCAAAGGGTTGCATCTTGGCTTGAGGAAAAAGGGTATGTCCCCCTTCTATGCTAGCTGATCCTTACCTGAGTGCCTAGAAGAACCCTGTTCCCAAAGAACCAGCAGCAATAAAGGCAAGCAGCAGATGGTCCACACCACACCACTTCTTAAAGCAAATCACCCTTTTGAAACTAGTGACACACAGTAAGTCATTTGTTACCAGAATGGGGTTTGTATCATTATTCTTTGATGTGACTGTCACATATATTTGAAGCTTTGCTAAAAATCAATCTGTAATGCATCTTTAATGATAACCTGAGCTCATTTATTAATGTAAAAACTCAAATCTGTCAGACAGCCGCATACAGGCTTGTTGGGCACCCTGCTACGGGCTTTGAAACCACCAGCGCTACTTGCAAGGCTAAGCATAAATCCTCTCAGCTGCAGAGCTGGAGCCTACAGAGCGGACAAATATCCTGCATAGGGGCTTTCAGACACATTGTACCACAGTATTCACGAGCCCAAAGCAAAATCTGCTCTAATTGCATTGAATCAGCCTGCCTTCCTTTGAAGACACCAGTTTTATGTCAAACCCTGGTAACTGAACATCATTTGTTTGTTGTTTGGATTGAAATGAAGTGCTAACTAGTACATCTCCTGTTCGAGAAAGAGTAGCACTGAGTAATTCTAATCAGTTCCTTTATGAGAAAGTCTGTTTCCCTTCTGCCCGTGTCTGCTGTCTGCATGCTAATGCACCCGCACTTAAACATGCGATGTCGTCACCAAGTAAATCCGGATTTTTTTTTAAACCACATTAAGACAGGTGTAGTAAATGATTCCTGCATCCTGAGACAGAGACATACACTGAGTCACCCTCAGGAGTGCGGGTAAAATATGTACTTGCTGTTTTAACTACACCGTGCAATTATTTCCTGGAGTCTGAGAAATGTATATATATTCTGTCTCCTCTACCTTGTGCAGTGTGCTCCCATTTACTAAATTCACTAGAGAAAACCTATGGCCTACTGCCCTACATTACAGCCCTGCTAATTAATTACAGATATTCTTCCAGGACTGTGTTCTTGATCAATGGGAGGAAAAAAATGCATCCCATACTTTTTCTTTGTTTTCACACTTCCACACCACAGCTAATGGCTCTTGTATTGAAACCCTATACTGAACGTAATGAGATGCAAGACTCTTCCACCTCCATGGTTACTATTTACTAACAAAACTGATGATGTCAGGAATTTAATTAGGTTGTTTCTAGCACAGAGGTTTTAAACCATGAAATCATTATAGTGTCTAATCTTCTCTTTGTTTGGATTTTATAAAAAAGCCAGCACCAAGCTAAGCTCTGTTCCTCTGTCACAGAGCTGAGCTTCTCAGGGTTTGCCAGGCATAACCCACTAACAGGTTTAAGAGTAATTAACACAAGCTACTCCACACACTATTGTTTTTCAAACCACACCACAGCAGCAACTGCCACTAGCACTGTTGTACTCCAAGATTATAGGAGTGTTTTTATTACAAATCCTTACTTTCAAGATTTATAGCTCGGCTGTAAAAAGGCGCTTCAGGCTAATATTTGGCATACATCCTCCAGCAATTCATTTTTAACACCACAGTTGTTATAAACTGCCATACAGTTGGGATACATTGTGGTACCCATTGTCCTCACCACTACAGAGCAGAGCAAAGGGGGTGCAGGGGCTGAGATGTCTTCTCATATCTTTTTGTACAACCTTCATCCATCTGTTTGCTGGCTCTCCTGCCCTGCTGAAGCTGGATGCTGTCCCAGGCACCTCCTGTACATGGGAGTCCCCAGAGGTCAGTGTATGATGGACACTGATCTCCCATACTCTCCTGCCCTGGGCAAGCCCCTTCCAAGGTCCAGCAGTTCCTTAGGGAGCCAACAATGAAGCTACCAAGCACCGACATCAGGAATCCACCTCACCTGTGACTTGAGCGAGGTTTGCTTTCAGAGCATGATGAAGGACATAAACTGAAGTCACCCACATGCTTATCTATAGATTTTTTTCTGTCGAGTCCTTACAGCCCTCAAAGACCCTGGAGCCAGACTAAGCTGCTCTTCAGTGGGAGGCCCACCCTGTCATGGTGCTGCTGCCTGCAATAGCTCCTTGTTAAAGAAATAAGGATGAGATCAGACAAAGCACCCCCCGTACCTGGTCATCCCTGCTAGCTCAGCTCACAAACCTGGGACCACCCAGTACTCCAGGGTGGGATAATCAGGGGGCTCTGAGCAGCAGAGTTGCAGCCTGTGTTCAAACAGCAAACATCTACAGGATGCTCTTCAGAGACAGACTGCAGACAGGAGAGTGCAGGTAATTAAAGGAAAGCAGAGAACTCAGGGCAGCATTGAACACAGTCTTTGGACCTGCTTTCACAGACTACCACCACCTATAACCCCGCATGATCAGAAAACTTCTTCCCAGACTGCTTTTTTTCACATGATATCAAGATAGTTTCCTTTGGCTATCCTGAAGGTCAGCTGGAAATGCTGCTCTTTACCATGAGCATCATACTCATACCAAACTCCAGGCCACCTGTAATGTCTCCTGCTTATGCTGAGTGCCAACTGAATAGCTGTCTATTCATTACCTCTGCGTGAAAACCACTCTGCATAATGGAGTCACGGTCCCCCCAAGGAGGCTGCTATAGTACAGACAAGTGACAAATGTGAGGATTACTGTAATGCCCTTGGGAGAATTAGAGCATGCCAGGAAAACTCAGTCCTGTTCATCTCCACAAAGGGGATAAAATGTTCTTTATCACTATTACCACCAAAGCTTCTTAATGTACAAAGCCAGAGGTATTCTGTCAAAAAGCAGTAGGATATCTGACAAACTAAAGAAATTCATTAAGCCCAAATTTCCCAGAGTCATATTTCTGCAGTTTTGACAGCTTCCTTTTTGTCATCAAGAGTAGAAATTCCATGAAAGTGTGTGAAGCTCTAAGTGACAGGGATGTGATCACACTTAAGAGTAAAAAAAATATTCAAAGATATAACTTCAAAGAAAAATAAGCTAGAAGTCAAACTCAAGTAAATCAACACATGCAATTGCTAGAGGCCCCAAAGAATTATTTTCCTGAGCACGTCCTTTTGAACAGAAAGCTGTTGAAAGGTAGATTGGTAGAAGATCATTGCACTGGCGTGGTTTAGGTTTGTCATGTAAGGTAAAAAGCAACTCAGATTTACTCTACTTTGTGTAGCAAATTTCCATGAGTTCAAGATAAACACTGAAAAAAGATTACAGTGGAACAAGAGGTTTTTTTCTTTCGAATGATTAATATTTTGTTAATAAATGCTAATGTGGTTTGGTCAAACCCTTTTGTTAATCTTAGCAAACTGTTTTGGTTGCGGAAGAAACTGAACAGAAGAAACTTCATGTTCCAAAGTCACTTATTTTCTGCATTATTTCCTAAATACTTCAATCTTCAGCTAAAAGCTTGTCAGAAATTCAAGGTTTTTTTTAAAAAATTGAACCTTGAAGGAGAGACTTCAGCTGAAGTTCACTGTACTTAATTTTTGAATCATCAAAACCATTGGTGGAGATAAACCAAACCAAAGACATGATCATCCCAGAAAGTGCAAAACAGATGATCTTGAATACCTTGAACCAGCACTTTAGGAATGCTTTTCACCCAAGTTTGGACCAATCTCCCCAGGTCCCTTTAAATCATTCTGTGAACTCTCTGAATAACAGAGAGCTCTGAAGAGAGTTCCCATCCCTGTACAGTTCAACCTCTAGGCTTATAGTAGACACCAGCCCTTGATAAACTCAAAATCATTCTACTGAATTTAACAGGCTCATGTTGTCCAGAAAGAAGGAAATAATCTGTTCTTTCCTGTACAAATCAGTAATTGAAGACACTTTGGACAGAAGGATGGATAATTTACATCATTCCCAGACAAGTTCAGTTCCACAGTGGTAGATGAAGGTTGCCTGTATCTACACACACATGCTAGAGGATTTAAATTGTTGCAGCACCCATTTCTAGCAATGACAGTATTTTGTCATTTCAGTTTTGCTTTCCTGAATGAAGGGGCCTCCTGCATGTCCACCTTTTTGAATGGGGACCACAGCAGAGCTAACCCCACAGCTTTCCACATTTCAGGGTTGACACTGCCAAGGTGTTTAAGGTGCAGCAGCAAGAAGTATCTGTGGGTAAAAGACAGTGACAGTCACTTTTCCAGAAATGTTTTAAATAAAAAGAGATGCCTCATGGCTCATAAAGCAGCTCTTAAAGCAGCAGGCAGAGGACACTGAAGATGAATCCATGAGAGTAACTGTATTACTTCAGTAAATGATAAAGGCTATTCTAACTGAGCATTTAATTACTTTGACCTTATACTAAAAAGCATCCCCTTTATTTTTGTTCCAGGTTTACATAATCAGTTTTTCCTCTTTGATCACTTCACAACACGCATCTCCTGCCCAGAGCTGTGCTCTTGTTCCCATCAGAGTCCAGCACACAACTGTGCACTGTTATTACACAAAAAGCAGAAACAGCAAGTTTGGGCATGCTGCCATTGCCATTTCACTTATTTTCATCTTAAGTGCAAACTGTTCTTTAGTTGGCAAAGACAAAGATGTGAGTGTCACAGTGGAGGGCAAAAATATTCAGAGTCCAGCACACAACTGTGCACTGTTATTACACAAAAAGCAGAAACAGCAAGTTTGGGCATGCTGCCATTGCCATTTCACTTATTTTCATCTTAAGTGCAAACTGTTCTTTAGTTGGCAAAGAGCAAGATGTGAGTGTCACAGTGGAGAGGGCAAAAATATGAGCTGAAAGTCAAACAGGATACATTCTGATCGAGAGAGAGGGAGGTGCTCCCTGCGTGCTGCTTTATAGCCTTGACACGTAACAGGGCATCTGACCCTCTTTTAACCAATTAAATGTGGGGTTAAAGTACATGCAGAGAATAATTATATTGGACCAGAACTCAAAACAAGGAAGTCTAGCCCAAACCGGGACAAGGGTACATTCTGATCACCACGCTGCGTTTTTATGGGCTGAAAGTCACCCACGATCAGGTGATCTAATACTCACCATGGGGCAGAAAAAAACCATGTAGGAAGCAAAGCAAAAACCCTTGGGGAAATCTCCCCTCCCCAATACCTGCAGATAATGAAGAATTCACAAGATGTCTCACTCTACCATTGGATATTTCAAGCACTTGGTTTGTCAAAGGACCTGGGAGAAGGTAGAGCAAAGGACAGTTGTCAGAAGGACAGGTAGAGCTCTCACACACCCCTGTTACTGTCTTCCACCAGGAAAACCAGGATGAACATACAACAAGCTGTAGGACAAAACAGCAGGGCTAGCAAAGAGGTGGTTTAAATCTGTGGTAACTGGAAGGACCTTAAAACAGCTGCTCAGCTGACATGCTCAAAAACCACAGTGGAGGATAAGGGCCTGAAGGCAAAAGGACAGAATACAGCTTGTAGCATCAGCTAAGGATTTGGACTCCAAACTTTTCCTCATGTTGGGCCAATGGCAAAAAATGGCAAGTATAAAAATGCTGCAGATGCCTAATACAATCAAGTCTGATCAGTTTAAATATTTCCTCCAAGAATGATGGGCCAAGGGAAGGCAGATAATAGTTTCAGAAAGGAAGCAGATCAGCAGCAAAAAAAATCAGTTAAGACCAAAATAAAGAAGTACATTTGTCTAAGTGAGGAGTCTCTGGAGAGGCACCATCACCATAGTCAAACTGGGGCTCAGAAGAGAAAACTGAGCCAGAAATTTATCCTAGGAAGATCCTAAGTGAAGGAGACAACTTTTACAATATGGCCTAAATAAGAGCTTTACCATACTCTGGAAAAAATGCACTTTTAAAAATTATTTGGTAGAAAGTTCTCTAATTAATCAGTAGAAGTTATCACCACTAGCAGTCACTGCCAGCTGTGTTCCTCAACTGAGGAATATTATAGTCTCATCTGCCCAGACACTAAAGCAGCAAAACTAATGCTCAAGCCTGGAATACGCAAGATCTGCATTCAGTTTGCAGCACAGCAGACTCATAGGCCTATTTCATTGAGGTAATAAAGCAGCAGGTAAGGGGAGAAGAGCAGCTATAACAAATTAAAATAAATCTTTAAAGTGCGTATCTTTTCAATGGAATCTGCATAGATCTTAATGGGCATTTTAGTTGTAGAAAACCAGCTCTTTTTTTCTTCTTGTGTCACTGTAAGTCATCGCTACCTTCAGGCTTTGGGAATTTCTTGTCTGTTTGTGAGACAGAATTGACAGGTGACAGTTCTTACCACCCTCCTCTTTCCTCACCATGCTTTGCAGCACAAGCTCTGTTCCTGACCCTAGAAGTACGTTGTCTAACACAGAGGCTCTGAACTCCGAGATCATCAGTGACATCCACAAGACAAGCAGCAGTAACATACCCCACACAACAGCCTCTAAAAAGCCTGTAGCTGTAGAAGAAAGGCTAAGAAGCAGCCTCCCTTCTCCCAAAACACAGAGAACTGTTCAGTCAGTGCAGTGGGACTATTGGTCCTAATGATTAATTTTTTAATTGTTTTATGATCTATATTGGGTTCTCATGTTGGACACTGTTCCTAGGGAACTATGGCCTTCTTGCATCAGCAGCCTGACTACAAACTTTGATAGTTGAACTGCTCCCACTTGATCAGGACTGACCCATGCCTGGAGAAATGCACCAGACAGACCTTAGAGCATTTCACAGCAACAGCACCTTGGCATCACAGCTGGTTCAACAAGCTGATTTTTAGAGCTAGCTTGGGAGCACATAGTTGTGATGTAGCCAAAGGGCTACATCAGGAGTGTTGTACTCAGTGACACTGAGGACTTCCAGTCTCAAAAAGCAGCAAGGGCACAGCTCTGTAAACAAGGGTTTCAGACTCCTCGTTTATGCACACATGCCAGGGTGAAATAGGATTCAGAGCTGCATTTCTGCAGACTTGAGGAGCTCAGAATCAAGAGTCTGAACTTCAAAAGCTGCTCACTAACCTCTGGTGAGACACCCTATGACTTTAGCAGAAGCTGTAAGAATGGGAGAGGGCTGTTACCAATCACTCCAAACACTTTGCTACCTGTTGAAATTTAAATCCATTGCAACTGGAACCTCTTCCTGGCAGCCCTAATACTATCCATTTCTTCCCCAAATAGCTTTCAAAGCAGCTTTCTAGCTATCTGTAAAGTTTCCCAATACTCCAGCTACTGGGTTACGTGGCCTGCAGCCCACATGGGTTGCTGCTGGTCCCAGTGAGTCATACACTAATCAGCTGCTGACAGCATAAACCACCTTGAAACTGCATTTGGAAGGCAGGGAGACAGCAAGTGAATCTGGTCAGTGGAGAAGATACAAAGGTAACAGATGCTGGTATGCCATGACCTCAGTCTCATCACTATTCCTCTAGGACCAAAGTAAAATTTAACAACCAAAGAAAAAATTGAGAGGGATCAGTGGTAACAGTGACCAGCTAAGCCCTAACAGTTCAGCAGATGGCAAAAAGCAAGAGTCAGCTCCTCAGCCTGAGCACAGTGGAGCTGGACTGAGGTCAGTGAAGATCTCCAAGCACCAGAACCCTCTCTACAACATGGACGTGACCCAGCTGAAAACCAGCACAGGATCACTTGTGAGGACAGGGCATCTCCTTCCATCTCTTCTGTGGGTGATGGACACCACTCAGAAGGAATGAGAAGACAGACTGCCTTAAAGTCATTAAGCAGGCCTTAACACCTAGAACATACCACACACAGTTCTGTGACACATAACAACCTTTGTCATCGACAAGAAAAGCCCACAGGAAAGCAGCCTGTGCCTCCCTGTAACAGGTCAGTCTGGAGAGTCAGATACAAACACCACCTAAATCCTTACCTTACTGAAGTCTGCAAAACAAAATCAAGAGTTAAAAACCAACAAGCAGATGATGGCTCAGACTGCAACCACAGCAATGACGAGTTATTACAGAAACTGGACATGGAGTGAGGTATCTGCATGTGCTCTGTACACATAGGAATCATGATGTAAAACCATGGAACAACTAACAGGGAAAAACCCCAGGACTAAGCTTAACCCCAAGAATAGCAGAGAAGTGGCTGAAGAATGAGAAGCAGCCAAGGACCATCAACAGATCAGGAGAGGAAGATATGGGAGGCAGTGAAATGCCATTCAGTTAGCAAGGATCGTGTCTTGCTTGGCTGCCAATACTGGCCAACTTCCAACTTCCAAAAAACAAGGCTTATCTCAAAGAACAATACCAAGCTGAGGCCTTCAAATGGTTCTTCTACCACTAACCGCGATCAGATCTGTAAGACTGAGCATGAACAGAAAAACAATGTGCTCTGAATTGCTCTTTGTCTCATGCTCACAAATTCCCTTTCGTATGACTAAGCAGACAGGATAAACGCACTCTTGGAACTATGTCACAGCTGATGAGTCTTAGGCAGATTATCGGACACTGGCTGTGCCTACTGATATCAGGATGAGCTGGTGGCTTCTGAACAGGCCTGCCTTTATTCACATCTGGCTTTGTTAACACATGCCTTCGCTGGGAAAGGAAGGAGCTGAAGGGTTCTTCACAGCACAGAAACCCTCAGCAAGCAGAAAAAACTTCTCATGCTGAAATCTATTCTTCTGCTCCTGGGCTTTCTTGCTGACATGAAAACATCAAAAGTTACATGCAGGATGAGATCATGTTAGTGATCTCAGGCTGAACACTACCATATGGGTTAACAGTTTTGCTGGCTCCCGCACTGGGAGTGGTTTAACTTTCCAGAAGTTCAGTGGTCCAGTTTAAAAAAACAAAACTCTCCCAAAACTTTAGACATTAATATTGGGTGCAATTAAGGGACCATCAATGAAGCCACAAGATGGAAAAAATTGGTAATTCCTTTGTATCTCAGACAAGACTAAAGTTACATGGGCAAATAGAAAAACTGTGTTTATGAGTCAAAAATGAAATTACACATTGGAGAATGAACAAAAACAGATAATCCAGTTCAAGCTGGGTTCAAATGCTACAATTTGACCTATATTTGTCAACATCTGTATTTCATAGATCAATGACAATGCTTATATGCGATCAATAAAACCTATGGAATCTCTTGCCTCAAGTCAAACTCAGCTTGCTACAGATGTAAACCACAGGTAAGGTTTTTCCTCTGTGTATATATACACACAAAGGGTTATTTTATATATACGTATATAACCTGAGATCTGGGATCTGCATGTGCGTACACATGAAATGTAAATAGCTTACAGCAAAGCACTGAGCATATGGGGAGTAATAACCGAGGTCTGGAATTCACATCTCCACATCTGGGTGTATATGTAGGTTATAAGCAAAGACAGAACAGAATGATTCTTGATCTGGCAGTCAAACTTATACCTATAGGAACCAGAGGGATCAAGCCTGGATTTGCAAAGGTATTTCAGGGACCTAAATATACATGTAAACACTGCATGGACTTTTCAAAAGCCACCTGAATGAGCCTGAATTTGCCTCACCAGAGCCTCCTCTTAAACTGTGGAAGTCCCTGGCAGGAATTTACCTACTCTTCCCTGCTCCAACAACTTTATAAATCTGTTTCCTTATCTTCCCCCATTACATGCATTGGCTCGAAGTCAGCAGCTGACTAATGGGACACGGGTTGGATGCTGGAGGGGACAAAGCCTCATTGTGGTAGAGTTGTTGCATAGTGACTTTACAGCTTAGTCTCTCACAACTGATGCAAATCAGAAGAAAATACTACTCAAATTATAAACACGGAGAACTTGATGATAAGGAAAGTGTTCATCTAAGAGAAACCAAACCACTAGTGCAGACTGAATAAGCATGTAGTGAATAAACAAACCTCTTCAGCACAAGGACAGTGGAGCAGGTAACCATTCCCTCACAGAAAAAGGCACAGCTAACATTGAGATGTGGCTTCTTCACACGTTAATACCATGGATGCTAAAGTACCTATTGCACCCTGCCTCCTCAACCCTTTGTGTACACTGATGGTGAGTTCATCACTGGTTCCCATCCATTCGCTACAATAACGATTTTCCTCTGAAACAAATGGAATTTCCGTGTAACATCCTGAAAAGGCAAAGATTACTCAGGCTTCTATGCTGCTCATCTGCTTTAGAGACAGCTTCATGTTTTCTTCCACTCAGTTTTTAGGTTGAGCTATCAACAAGATGATAGATGACTGATCTTGCACTGGATTACCAGCTGCAGACATCCAGTTCCTCTGCTAAGAACCAGGATTCATCCTGGGGCAAGCAGTTGAGAAACCAGAATCCAGCTCTGCCGTAACTGAGTTGTCAGATCTCAGCATCAATGACAAGTTACACATAACTAGAAAACTAAACAATCATGCTTAGGGCTTCTGAGTATCTGTGCTGTGTTTTTTGGCTTCTACTTTGCGTATGCTTCATTACTAAAAAAAGGAAAGAGCTCTTAAAGAAAAGCCCAAAATAAACACCTTTGCAGAGGAGGCAACCATTACAAGCTATACAGAAAAATCACTACAATCACCCAAGAGAAACCAAACTTTGTGCTCATTACAGGCATTTCATCAGATGCTTAGAAAGGAGCCAAAATATGCAACTCCCTAGGTCAGCAACCAGGTACTCAACCCTCTGGACCTTTACTGAAGCTCAGGCACTGCCCCTCTGTCCTCTGCCACCAACAAATTGAAAGAAAAATATGTAGTTACTATTAACTGGGAAAGAGGGTACTGACAGTTGTCTCCCCTGATTCAGGTCTCATTGTAACAGTCATTAACTGGGATGCACCGCAAAGTTCCCAGAACGGCCAGCAGGGCTCTAATCCTCTTTCCAAATTAAATTTGAACTTGTCTTGTGATGACTCTTTGGCCACCTTAGGGAAATAAGGCAGTGATCTCAGTGCAGCTCTTAATGAGAAGGTGTCTATGCCACCACCACCTTCACAACTGATGCTTGCAGTCACAATAATCAGGTCAGGATGACACGAAAGCCGCCCCCTCCAGCTACAGCCTGTGTGGAACTACCACACTGACACATTTATCTCTAACATCAAATTATGTAAATTAGTAATGAAGTTACTAGAAAGAAATCCCTGTTTAGCAGTTTGAATTAACCTTTAGTCCTCAAACAGGACAGAACAATGCAGGAAATCAGATGCAAGACAGGTAACAGGGGATGCCTTGCGGAGAACAAGGCCCCATACTGTCATGGGCCTGGACCAGTCCAGGAGGGATCAGGTACAGCCTCACCAAAACAGCACAGGAGCCATGGATTTTAAGGAGCAAGTTCTAGGGTTTGACCTAACCTGTAAGCAAAACCATTTGGACAGTCAATGATAATTTGAATTAGCTGATTAATGAAAAAAGCACAAGACTATTCACTTGCTTTGTGTAAATCCACTTTCTTCAGCATATTTACGCCCTAGTGCATAGTTATAGTTGTCTCTGAAGAGACAGCTCCCCTGGCTTTTGAGGATTTACAGCCAGCTGGAGTCCAGAAGCCACAGCACAACCTTGCTTTCAAGCTATGGGCTCCAGCAGCTCTCTAGGAGACCACAACCACCAAGGTTCAGACTTCTATAGACACAGATTACATGGTGCCTAACACTTGAAGATTGAGGTTGAGTGGACATACGAAAACAATAAAAAGTCTCCTTTGCTGCATGTTATTCAGGGAAGAGTATTCATTAATCACCTAGAAGGAACAGGTTCTCAGGTGCCAACAGGAGAGAAGCAGAACAGATACGTGCATGCAGCAGGGAACTGGGGAGAGGAAAGTGTTCTCTGGACTCAGACATTTATGGTAATTTGGAAGGTTGGTTGTGCTGTAAAGCCCTTCTTGTGCCCTGACAACACTGGTAAAGCAACAAAACCCGAGGTGTTTCTGAAATGGTGTTTTGCTATTCCTGTGGAGACACCAATGTATCTACCTGCAAAAGGTGGTAGCTATGTTATAGAACATATTCCTGATAGTTTAAAATTCCCATAGATCAAAGGAAACAACATCCTAAGGTTAACACCATTTGGTTGCTGTCATGTGAAATGCACAATAATTTGATGTAGACAAGTTCCTCACCTGGCCAAAACCACAAGAGCTTCCGCATTTATGTGAGTATCTTCACTCCAGATCCTCTGAAATTTGTATGCTATTCCCCATCTGGTAACTTCGAAGTTATTCCCCCTCACTTTACCACTCATTTCCAGAAACAGGTTTTATATTTCTTGGTTTTATGCTGGCAGAGTCCTTTCGGCTTCGATTTGCCTGAAGGCAAATGTGACCATGCTGTAGCCGTGTGTTTGCTTACTGGAGCCACAGTGAATCTTTTAAGGATTGAAAATATCCTTGGCAATGTCATCCTGCCTTCCTAAGAAAAACAGTGGCCTGATGGGTTTCTAAAGCAAGTGCAGCTGGACTAACTCTGGGTGGGAATTTTCCTCAGAGGAGTCTGGCTTCACTTCTTAAAATGTGTGCTGGATGCCTCAGAAAATGCCTCAAAATGTTTTGCAGAGTAAGAACAGAGCAAAGAGGCAAGAAAGCAAGCCTACAATGAGGACAGAGAAGATGATAGTTCCAAGATTATTTTTCTATGCTTAATGCATAAATTGGCAATAAAAACTTCAGAAAATTCAGCCTGCACACAGTACTAATTAGAAGATTCTTTGATAAGACTTGAGTGCAAAAATATTTATTTTAACCATTTTACTGTTTCTGGAAACACTGAGTAGCTAATGCCTGATATCTTCCCCATCTCCTTCCACTGGCTCAGTATAAAATACAACACAACAGAAGAATGAAACATTTATAGGTGGCAAAACAGAACTTATTTGTTCAGGCTGTTTTTCCATAGTTAACTCTCGTTGCTAATTCTGTTTGTAAAGCCAGGTGTAGAGGAGTTGGGAGTATCCTCAGTGCTCATCTAGAGCTGTACTGAGTAAGACAGCCAAAGCTGTAAAGATCCAGGCACAGATCTGGATCTGTCACTGATGGACAGACCCATCAGTGCTTCTGACCATCAATACAGAACACTCTGGCAGTAGAAAAACAGAAGAAAGATTCAGAGATGCTAACTATCAGAGGTATCCAACCTAACAGGTATGTTCAAACCTTCTCTGCTGGTTTCACAGGGTCCTAAAAAGGTGGAGGAATAAGTGCTATATGGTTCCCACCCCCCAAAAGCCCCAACTTTCTTAACAGGAAGGTTCATGAACGGACTTTAGCCTCAGACCAGTTTAAGCTGGACAAATTGTCAGTGATTTTGAAACAATTACTTCTGGGAGTATAATCTGTCCTGGCCACAGTGGGGGGATGTGTCTTTCTTCATCATCAGGATTGATTTATTGACCTTGAAGGTATATTTTGGAAACTACAGGTGAAATTGGTTGCAGTGGGTAAAGAACAGGTAAAGAATCAGGTGGCCCCAAACTGCTCCTTACAGTGTATCAGGGAGGAGCTTACAGGAAGAGAAGCTGAGTTGCTACTGAAGTTAAAATAAGTTGGCTCCATATCTTTGACTAAATTTATTCTTATTTCTAAGAGACAATTTTTATTCTTATTTCCCCAGAGAGAGCTGCCCTCAGGAGGTTCATCTTAAAGCATCCCTAGGAGATGAGCACTTGAAATCTGGCTCCAGTTTTGCTATCTCAGGAAGAAAGGGACATTAACAACTCAGACCCTTATTACACTCTGCTGTCCTCACTCTATTTCAGTGAGCTTATTTGCAAAACAAGGTTATTTTGCTTCCTTCCTCCTACCTTTTGCATGAGCTACCTAAATTATGTTCTTTATTGAGCAGACCTTTGTTATAGCCCTAATTACAGCACAGCAGACCCATCTCAGGGGCAGCCTTGGTATATAAACTGCCACACAGAGAGCTGCCACTATGAAAACCTGAATCTTTTCATTTCTTGACCTGAGTGCTCAAGAACTGTCATTTTACTGTCACATTCACAGGATTTTTTTGCATTTAATTCACTGCATAACTAGAGCTTTCTGCACAAGCAGAATCCTAAAGGACTGAAATAGCTTCTCAGTCTATAGTCTATATATAATGCTGCAGGGTAATGTGAATTTAAATCTTTATTACTGTACATGAACAGGTAGCAGAATTTTTCTCCATGGCAAAGTATCACAGTATTTAGCTTTCTCAGATTTTTTCTCATGATTTGGAGATCTGGATACTTCAGTATCCCAGAAAATGAGTGAGGGCACTATCCCTCCATTGCATACTAAAGGACAGGCTGGGTTAAGCCATGAAATAAATTGTCCTCTGATGTCTCCAGTGCCAGTCCATCATGACTGTGCAAAGGGGCAGCCTATAAAGCACCCCATCTTTATGCTTTTCACATCCATTGGACCTAAACATCTACCCAAGCGGTTTCCAAAGGATGAGTGCCTGTGGGAGACAGAATTGGTGCTGGTCAGGATCTGACTGTTCAGGACTGGATGCTAACTACAGGCAAACCCACAAATGGTTCACAATTTGTAGAGGGGAAAGGGATCAAATTTGAAAATAAATCAACTCAACCTGAATATAGCTTCAGAAATTATCTGCGCTGGGTTGATTTCTGCAGGGTAGATTACCACATTACAAGGGTATCACCCTCCCCTCATGGGCTGGGCCTTTGTCCAGCAGAAGATGCACCCCAGGGGAAAACACATCCCTTTGTTGCAGCTGCACCCAGAGGTATCAGTTCCCCTCTAAAGGCATGTCACACCCAAAACATCAAGGATTTGGGCTTATATGCCTCAAAACTTCATCTTCCTAACCAAGCTAGTGAAAACACTGTAGAGTTTCACATTCATAACACCTAAACTCAGATGATAGTGTCTACATGCTGTGAACCACAGCAGGCAGCTACTTGGCACACACACTCACCGAGTTCTCCAAGTCACCAGCGCTGCATGTATTCCTACCTTGTCCTTCCCTCAGCTGAGAGGTGAAATTTCTCCCTGTAATGTGGGACATTAACCCTGTCATTACAAAGTCAACAGTAAAAGATGAAGTATGCACTACTTCACTGAGAAGCCACCTCTAAAAGATCCCAGATGTTACACATCTGATTCTTAACATGCACTCCACAAAAGCAGCCCAGATTCCCAGCAAAATGTGTCAGTTTTTTTTCTTTTAGAAGTTACCAGAGGAGGTGTGCAAAAATGTGCTTGCACTGGCTGAAGGATTAAAACGCCTAGTACAAGCACAATATTCCATTTATTAACATTTTAAGGGGAAAATTAGATTAGTGCAATGAAAATATTGTCTTCTGAGTTACCATTGTGACCCAAAACACTATTCAAAATGTGCTAAGTAATGTGTTTTAAGAAGTTACTAGGTACTACAACACAGAACTGGAAAACTGCCGTGGTTATGGTACACAACTGTCATACATGCCTCCATACAACCCATCCACACTTTGCCACACACTGTGTCCTGAGTTGCACTGTAAAGAACCACAGGTTGCATTCTTCCTTCATTTACACTGGCATGACTCTACTGGTTTCAGTGGGACTGGACTGGCACAGCAGAAGGAATCTGTTCTTCCCTGTGGTCTTTTCCTCAGAAATGCAGCAATCAAGCTTCCTGTCAGAGCAGCTAACTGCAGAAAACCCACAGACCCTGGGTTTATCTGGAGCCATCAATACATATTTGTGGAGAAACCCTGAAGAACGTTCAGGTTTCTCAGCCCTACATGCTTCAAGCTACTCAACAATTGGAAAGAACTCATTTCTAAGTGAGCATTGTATAAACATTATTTTCTGCAGCAGTCTGCATCTTTTTTCTGCTGTAACCACACATTTAACTATGACTCACCCCCATGACAGGAGCCTGGAATTCCCATGTCCCAAGCTAAAAGCCAAGCAGCAAGTTATCCAGTTTCCACAGCCTCCTGTTTTCAATCCAGCATTTCCTCTCACCCAAACCTCCCTCCTATGTAGTATTTTGCATTCCAAAAGATTTAGAGGTAGCCTTGTCCTCCTCTTCTGCTTCTTATACTGAGCAGAAATTGTGGCTGTCCAACTCACATGGATTAACAAGAGGCTTCAAGACAACCTGAAGCTACAAGGTCACCCCAACTTGTTTGTGAAGCTCCACAGTTTAGAGAATTTACATACATACACAAAAAACCCCACAGCAGCTCTGCTGATATCTTGACATCAATACTCCTGGCCACCGAGCTACAGCAAGCTGTGTGGACTCATTCCTCGTGCAAGGAATTGTGCAAGGCAAAACACAGGATGCATCGAGCATCAGCAGTTCACAAGTATCCTCGGAAAAATCTCTGCACATGCCTCAGATATCAGCTCACTGCAACAAAAGAAAGGTGTGATAATCAAACAGCTACAGACAGCATTGGCTGATACTGAACTTCAACCACAAACACCATTACTGCAATTGGTTGTTAATCTACACAAAACAGGGACCTGCTCAGCAGGCATGAGGCCATGCAACAGCTCTGATCGCAGAGGATCTGGGCTGGTTTACACCAAGGCTCAATCCAACCTGTAGTGCCTGGTGCTTTTGTTACAGCACTCCCTGCTCATCTTCCCTCAGTGAAAAAACAAGCTGGAGATGAATTACAGATGCAGACAAAAATCTTCCAAGCCACATTCAATTTGGTTGCTTTATCACTTAGTCCGGATACCATGAAACATTCAACTTCACGAAGACACAGGCTCAGATGTCATATATTAATGTTATCTATTATTCCGTGCCTTTGGGAAGGGGGAGTGGAGTTTTCCCTCTCCCAAGCTGCATATTTTTAACATCTGCTATTTTAACGCAATTTTAAAAAATTATTTCTGAGCTCTGGAGCAAAGAGCTTATTGGATGGCTGAGTCCCACAGAGCCTAAATTAGGTGTTTCAGGCCACAGAAATCTCTTATTTCAGTCTTTTTTAGAGGCACACAATACCTGGGGAGAAAGTTCTGCTTGTTTGCATCTAGCAACACACAGCGTAGAAGAATGAGGATTTATTTAAAGCTACATTTTAAAGAGAAGAGATGACTGTTTAAAGATGTTGAACACCAAACCAGCTGTGCTCTTAACCCCTTTCCTGGCAGCGTGGAGAGGAACCTCTGCTAAATGCACTAGGAGACTTCCATGGAGAACACTCATCTCTGCCCTACACACAGGGTCACAATGAAATCTGTGTTCTAACATGTGCAAAGGGCAGCAAGAGAGAAGAAAAACCCATGTTGAGTTTGCACACTCTGGATTGGGCTTTGCATCAGGGAAAGCCTCTGAGTTGTATCTGCACTCGAACAAAGGAGCTCTGAAACACCAGTACCCGCACCCAGCCCGTGCTGGGCTCACCTTCCAGCCCAGCACATCCTCCCATGCCCGGGGATGTCCCAGCTGGGTGACCCTCCAGCCAGGGACACACAACTGAGGAAACTGAGCTAAAATAGCCCCATCTCGTGACTCCCATTAGAATTACACAGGACTATTATTCAAATAAGAGCTTGGTTGCTATTTCAGCTCTTTCGAACTAGGCAGTATCTCATAAGATCATAAAAAGTTTCCCTTACACTTAGAGCAAACACATTTTTAGCATACAGCTAGCAGATTAAATAACAAGAGGAGACCTGCAAACAAGAGATCATCACAGAAGTGATTCCCCAAGAGCTCAGGCCCGCTGCTGGCAGCTGGAGCTGCCTTCCACCAGGCTTTCCCTGGAGAATGTGCTCCCCAGCCACCACAGGCAAGGATCTCTCAGGGAAAGTCCTGGATCTCCACAGACAAGAGCCGGTCTCAATGACTCCCTACCACGCAGGGTGGGGAAACAGTTGGACAACTCAGATGCTGAGAAACAGCAGCTTAATGAGGGGCTCACCAGGGCAGAGCCCACCACACCACAACCCTTTCCACACCAGCATGTCCACTCAGTTCAGGACCAGAGGCAACAGGCACTGTGGCAACAGAGGACTGAGATGCTCAACTGGGTTCGCCTTTTGTCCTAGAAACATGGACTTAATCATGAAAATCTGACACGGCTGAAGTCAGCAGTTTTGATCTCGTGGGTTGTTTGTACACTTAATACAGAAAGGCTGATTCTGAATTTGCTGGTTCCCACTAACAGTCAGTGCAAAGTGATGAGGTATTGATGCTATCTGGATTCTTTCCTCATTACATCAAACCTACGAGAACATGCTGTGGCAATTTGCACTTGGACATAATGAGTGCCAATTGCTACAAAGGAAGCACAGACAATCTGAGAACTAAGTGATGCAAGGATTAAAGTGATTCTCTCAGACACCCACTTTCATCTTAACCAGGAGGAATCTTGCTATTAAATTCCACAAGCAAGCACAACCAAAAAACTCAGTTGGTAGCAGTGCCTGATCTCCCGCATGTTTTCCAGTGCAAGGAAGCATTAAGGGGATCTGGTTCCCCTTAGGAAAGCTGCAGGACTGTTGTGTCCCTTTCCAAACACTGACAGTGACCCCCACACAGCACCAAGGAGAGCCCAAGTCACAGCTTCCCCAGCTCACCAGTCCGCAGCCTCAATTCATCTCAATGCTCTTAAGTTTTCCCCCCCAGACTTTCTGCATGCCTCACTTCCTGTCTCTGTGTAAGAAACAGCCCTTGATTATCTCAGAAGCACCTCTGAGATAATCCCCACCCCCAAACTCCTGCACCCCAAGGTTGCTGCAGCTATAACCAGATGCTTTATCACTGCTGCACAAACAGCATCCCTCCTTAGGGCCAGATTCTGCTCATGGTGCAGGAGGATTAAAGAGCAGCACTTGTTTTGTCTGTGCTGCACCGCCCACAGCAGCACAGGGCTCAGCACAGGCAGCAACCCCACACAGCTCCCCAGAGGCTGAGAACCATCTGCAGCCTGCACCATGTCCTCACCTGCTTCCTAAGGGCCTCCAAAGGAGCTCATTTAAGGCTTGTTCAGTTTAACTTGTTTAGTCTTTGCAGCATAGACACACCTAATCCACAGCAGCATGAGATTAGATCACACACTTGTTTTGCTACAAGAAGCCGACTGTTAACATGGAGGAAGGTTGAAAACCTGTGTCATTTCCAAATACATTGCAGTTACTGATCTCAATTAAGGTTTCCTGATTTTTTTCCCCATCACCTAATTTGTTTTGTTGCCCATTTCATCCTCTTGTTACATTTCTTGAGACTGAAAACTCTTTATGCAGAGATCGTTTCCAATACATTTGATCAGCACCAAGCACAAGAGAACTCCAAACAGATGAACCTTCAGCACTATCAAAGTATAAATGCATAATAAATGCATAAATGCATCTCTGAGCTATGGGCAGCACATCTGGCAGAGCAGGCAAGAGTCCTGAGGCAGGACAACTTCCTTCTGCTGTGCACCAAGGCAGCATAGTAAGCCACAGCCTAAAGTTAAACCTTTAGGTTTTGGACTCATGCACTTTAAAACTGTACATCTGACTGAGGCACAGGCTGGGTTGGCTCCAATGTACTGAAATGATGTAGCTGCAGAATGCTGAACAGGACCTGGAGCAGATACTGGTCAGGACCAGCCACAGGCAGTTAAAGAGGTTATTCACACACTTTTCTGGTGCCCAGAGACTATTTCATCTGGCTGCACTTCCGTGTAATCACCTTGACACACAGACACAAGAGGGACTTCAAAGAACTCATCTGTGCTAAAACAGCAGGACTCATCTTAGCTCAGGCAGCAACCCCCAGCTGCAGAGGTTAAGCAGATACAGTTGATGCCCCAGTTGAGTAGAGCTCAAAAAGGAGATTATGTGAGGGCATTTGCTCTTGCCTTCATTCCCCATGTCCCCACACTGGGCTAAAGCTTTGCCAGTCAAACTCTGCAAAAAAAGGTGCTCCATCTGCTAATCTTGTCTTGATGCTTTTCCTGCAGAAGCTGATGCTGTTGCTTCCCAAGCTAAAAATCAAGGTCCCCAGACCCCTGATGCCATATGTCTAGAGGAAACATTATTACCCTGAGCTTATAGATGGGGAACAGACAGATTAAACAGTTGGCCTCCAGACTATTCAAAAGCCCTTAGCTGAGCCCAGGGCTGAACTCGAGTCCTGCCTCCCAGCCAGTCCTTCAGTCAGACCTTTCTTTCTTCTCTGCAATAGGATCTGTGATTTTTCTGTAGAAAAATGGTAGAAACTATCTGTTACCATTTCTGCACATAAATTTCCACATAGGAGGTTGACAGAAAGAGGAAGAAAAATAAGACAGTGGGGAGTGAAGTCAAAGTGGTTAGCATACGATAGTCGTCAAAACTGCTCAGAGTTGAGATCCTCAGGTTTACACATCCAAGGAATTGAGTCAGCTTCCTCCCCATAAATATTTATGGGGACCACTGACCACTTCCAAGGTCAGCATGTGCCAGATACTGACCTTAATTACAATAGCACTAACAGCTTTTAGCCATCATGAAATTCATCATTCTCCAGGTGCTGATAAGCCTGTTCCCAACCCTACTCCAACTTTGTTATTTTTAATAACTTACTCTGGAAGGATTTGGAATGTGAATTCCCCTTCCCATTCATTCCTTTCTATTATTACAGTCAGGGATTCCAGCAGTTGGGTTCAAGTGATATTTGCAGCTAGAAGCCTGTCAGACATGCTGGCTGGTAAATATTCATCACAGTGAAAAAAGAAACCCCTTTCTGTTGATGCACTGGATTTCTGCACTCCAGGCAGCCAGCTTCACACCCACCCAGACAATTCCATACCAAGGAACAATTTCCTTTTGAGCTTCAGAACTTCAAATATTAGTAGCAGCAAAGAAAAGCAGCATCAAAAAAATTGTTTTCAGTGACCTATGTAAGTTCACTCAAACAGCCAGTAATATTCTCCACTAGTAAATGCTAAAGCCTGCAAGCTCCAGCTCTCATCTGTTATAGCACATATTGCTGCCAGGCTTTCAAAAAATCCCTCCCCTCCCTCTTCCAGTTCAGTCCTGCTGGGAAGATACTGCACTGGGACCTCAGGAGGGGACATTGAGCTCTCAGGGACTTGTGCTTGTTGGTCACCTCTGCCCCCTTCTAGCCCATAACTGCCAAGCTCCGTGGGTCACTACAGTCACCCTGATGGCCACAGCAGCATCACTTAACCACTTCATGAAGGATAGGATCAGCAGATCTGACCCCTACTTCCTCTGTAACCTCAGAATTTCCAGGGAGAATCTCAGATTGAGTGCCTATGCAGAGCCTTAGCCAGAAGAAACCTTTCAACCAACCCCGAGGCTCCAGGAAGCCCTTTTCAGCCTTCTCATCCCAGAAAAAAGAACCAGAGGGGCACAAATTCCCCAAGTCTTCTCTCATTCCCTCAAGTTTCACAGTTGGTTGACAGATAACCCAGCCTTGGGTGATTTTGGGGGCATTCCTAGTGCACTCCACACTCAGGTTTTCAAATGAAAATCTGAAAGACTTTCAAATCTGCTGAACTGACATCACACTCTAGCTGGTGGCACTAACAGATGCAGAACAGAGTCTAGATTACAAAACAAGCTCACAAAGTTTTCAGTAGTTCAGACGCAGCTCATCTGCAGCACATACTGCGCAGAACTGTTACAACAACATTATTGCAAGAGCTCTCCCCAACATCTGCACTTTTTAAAGTCACAATTAAGGGCTGCTGAATGTTCTGTTCCTGCCATTTTTCCTAAAAATCACGTCTTGGCAGAAAAGCCAATGTTACATCTTTTCTGCTGCAACATCCTTCTTATGCCAGCTACAATGCCAGGCAGGATTTATAGCCAGATAAAAGCAGAATGTGCTTATACAAGATCATCTTAGCAAACCCCAGTTAAAGAGGAATTGCAAACAGAACAACTTGTTTATGTAGTAAAATCATTATCACAAATCCAGGATTGAGAGAACTGCAGGACCGCACAGCAACAGAAAAGTGCAGCAGTTGAGTCCTGCTGCCCTCACTCAGGTAGAATCACGATTGTTTAGGTTGGAAGGGACCTTTCAGATCATTGAGCCCAATAGTTAGCCCAGCACTGCCAGGTCACCACTAAATCATGTTGCTCAGCACCACATCTACAGGTCTTTTAAATACCTCCAGGGATGGGAACTCCACTGCTCTGGGCAGCCTGGGCCAGGCCTTGACAACCCATTCACAGAAGAAATTTCTCCTAACATCCAGTCTACACCTCAGCTGGTACAACCCAAGGCCATTTTCTTTTGTCCTATCACTTTTACTTTGGAGAAGAGACCAACCCCTATCTTGCTGCAACCTCCTTTCAGGGAGTTGTAAAGAGTGACAAGGTCTCCCCTGATCCTCCTTTTCTTCAGGCTAAACACCCCGCAGTCCCTCAGCTGCTCCTCAAGGACTTGTTCTCCAGACTTCACCAGCTGTGTGAGGGCTCTGCCCTACTCCACTCTGGCAAGACCCCACCTGCAGTGCTGGGTCCAGCTCTGGAGCCCTCATCACAGCAGAGGCATGAACCTGTTGGAGCAGGTCCAGAGGAGGCCACAAAAATGATCAGAGAGCTGGAACCCCACTGCTGTGAGGACGTGAGAAAGAAGGCCGGGGAAAGAGAAGGCTCCAAGGAGACCTTATTGAGACCCTCCAGTAGTTAAAGGAGGCCTATAAGAAAGTTTGGAACAGTCTTTTTAGCTTGGGCTGTTGTGACAGGACAAGGGGTGATGGGTTTAAAGTAAAAGGAGATTCAAACAAGAAGAACGAAATTTTTTTTATGCTGAGGCTGGTGGGACATTGGCCCAGGTTGCCCAGAGAGGTGGTAGAAACTCCATCCCTGGAAACTTTCCAGGTCAGGTTGGACCTTGGGGCTCTGGGCAACTTGATCTAGTGCAAGATGTCTGTGCTCACTGCAGGGAGGGTTGGACTGGATGAGCTTTTAAGGTCTCTTCCAACCCAAAGCATTCTGTGATTTTGTAAGTGAAAACATTGAAAATAATGGGCTTTTTGCAATTAGAACATTGTCAACCTCCAAAGTTATCTATTGGAAAAACTACAAGCTCTCCCCCATTGTGATCAGAAGGCAGGTGTGTGCTCACATACAGAGGCCCCAAAGCCCTTTCCAGCCTTCTTTCAAAATACTTTCAAGTTAAAAAATAATCAAGGTGGAAACTTCATATTGCAACATTCTCCCTCCAAGCACGATTTAGGGCTTTCACAATCCCAAACCATAGTGACTATTCAAGCAAAGACAAAATGAGTCGAACAGGTCCTTCCCTTAGAGCTGCTGCTGGAGGGATGCAGTCCTCAGCTATCTGACCCTTCTTCCAAGGAGGGACACAATGCTGTGATTGCATGTCAGACCCCATTTTCTCAACTCTGCAAGCCCACCCCTTCCTTCTCCATCTCTTAAAGTTCCTACAGCATCTGTAACTGCTACACAAGCAGAGCACTCAACCACAAAACATGGCTAAGCTCTCTCCTGATCTTATCAGAAGAGCTGAAAAGCCCATGCTGGGATACCCCACAGCTTTTTTCACAAGACAATACATGCAAGAAGTTTCCAGCAAACTGTTGGATGAGTGAGGGCTTGCATCAGGCTCTTAAATTATTGCAGTGTGGGTTACTCCAATTAACTGCCCTATAACACCAAAACTTCATGGTATTTGCAGTTGAAAAAGGGGCTGGGAAGGAAGACCAGCTAGCTCAAATTAACATCTGCACAAGGTTTGTGAGCAACTGATGTCTCACAGGTCACATTTGTCTACTACACATCTGAAAATGCAATTGCAAATTTAATGAATTCACTTTTGGTGTTTCCAACATCCCTTTAGCATCTTGTGCTGGAGTGTGGATATGGCTGGTCTATAACTAAATAGGCAAAAAGAGAAAAACACATAAAAGCCCTTCTGCTGCCACTGCCACCTCCCTTCCCATGTGCACATCAGGGTCAGCACAGCAAGCTCTGCAACTTTCCCATGAGCTAAAAGTAGCAGCACTGGAGCAAAAGTATTGAGTGTCAGTGGTGATGAGGAGAAAGTTTTGTCAGGAAAGAACAGATACCACCTGACACATGGAAGAGCAGCAGTAATTTGGAAATTAGAGAGCCAGGCATATGCTTTCTAAAATTATCCCTGAAACTAAAACCAAGGGTAACATATTCAAAATACTCTTAGAGCAAGCCTGCAGGCATGCTGCAGGACTGTGGTCTGAACCAGCCTCTGAGCAGCCTCCCCTGGCCTGGACCTGCAGTCTGCCCTCAGATGAGCATGAGCTCCAGCATCATCTGCCTGTCCTTCCCCACCTCAAATGCCGATGCCTCCAGTGCTGCATGTTGTATTAACATTGCTCACAAGACACACTCAGACATACCTTTGGTAGCTCTTGTTTCATGCCAGACCGGTCAAAATATTCCACATTCATTTTATTGCTGCCTAATTGACTTTCCTCCCCCCAGGACAGCACTAAGCACAGCCAGAACATTTATTTGTTTGATGCAATGTGATTTTCAACCAGCTGCAGAAAAAGCTGGTTTCCCAGTCAGCCTCTCAAGGACGAAAGTGACACTGCAGACAATATTTCTCTGAAAATAGCCCCAGCTCCACCTCACCGTGACCCTGCCTTCAGGCAGCTATCCCTGGATTTGTTGCTGCCCAGTAACCCACCATGCTCTAGCAGCAGGGAACACAGCCCCTCCTGGCACACAGCAGCACTGGGCCAATGGCAAGGCAAAACATGGGCACTGGTTAACCACGACAGTGCTCAGGGCATGCTAATTTAAACCTCCCCAGTCACAACTTTCCCTGGGGAGCTTGTGGCCTGTCTTGGAGGATACCTCATCCCCATACAAGAAGCAGATGGGATCTCTAGAACCTTTTGAAGCAGAGATGATAAAATAGTCAAGTGTCAGTGAAGCAGCATGAGGTATATCAACCATCACCTTTACAAGGTTCTCTTATCACCAGCCATTCCCCACCTTCCACTTTATCAAAACCTCCAGTTCCCAACAATCTCCAGGCATCAAAACACCAACCCTGCAAGAGAAGTGCTCTTGCTCTGCAGTTACCTTATACCACCCGCACTCCACTGACACAACTCATTGACATCAGTGACCCTATTTCTTCTAGGGCTGTTGCTGTTCTGGGGAATTCAGAATTGCCACAAGCCTCACACCAGACAAGGTCATACACAGTTCTTGCTGTACATGAAACAGGCAAACCCAGAAGAGCTACAGGAGGAAGACCACAGTAAGAACACAGCACCAGGAAGGACCCAGCTGCAGACAGCCACGAGCAGGGGAGTCAGTTCTCATGCTTTTAAATGACACATTTATGCTCATGCACAGGCAAGATGGATTCAGCATCACCAGCAAAAATCAAATGTTTGAAAAAGGATTTTGAAGATGAATGGAATGTCTTAATAGGGCATCTCACATGAAATAAATAGTGACACCAGTGGAGGAAAAAAGATTAATAGGGGCATTAAGGATGGCATCATTAGCCTAGCAGAGGGAACAGTAATAAGCATCCAGGCCAGGTAAAAGCACATGGGAGTTGCACAGGTAGTCCAGATAATCAGACAACATATGGTCAGTTTGAGACTGGAGCTTTCAGGAGGCCAATGAGGTGAGAATTCTGCCACAAAGCCTGAAAGCACAGAAAGTTTATTAAAGGGACAGACAAATCCCAATGAGTTATGCACATTCTTCAAAAATTAACAGGCAGAAGGTACAACATCATTTCACGCTAAGGCTGCAGTCAGCTGCACTGGGACTAGACTCTCAGCCTTCACAGTCCAAGCTACATCTGTTTTGATTTGGTGTTGGTGAGCACAAGTACAGCACTTGCCCTGTATGCTCAGGCTGTTAACTTACAGCAAGCTGCCATGCTTTTCACTGCTAACTCCATATTCTGATGTGCAAGAAGGTTAAGGAGTGGGATAACAGACTTATCCTGACCCTGTACCTCCTAAAACTGCAGAAGAGCCAAGTCTGAGGTGCACTTCAACAATCTGGAAGCACAAACAGGGAAGGCACTCCCTCTCTCCAGAAGGAAACCTGGTAATCCTGCAGATCACCTTCCCTCCAGCTACTCAGCACAGCCCTGTTACCACTCTGAAGTTGCAGCTTGCATAAGGTAATGATTTCAGCTTAAAACCTGCCATAAAAAGTCAAGACAAAACAATCTACCCAGCAGACCCAGCTAGTGCTGTACATCAGTCCTTCAGCAGCACAGAGGCTGGCCAAAGTCAACCCAGAGCCCTCTCACTTGAGTGAGGCTGCTCAGCTCAGGACCTGTGAATAAGGGTGTCATCCCAGGGATGACTCTGAGCACAGAGCCTCTGTTGGATGGAGGCTGCTTTTCCCTCTTGTATTAACTGACAGTTCTTGTATCTCTACTAGCTTTACACTGCGGTCAAGACCCCCAGAGCCCACGGTGCTGCACATTTGCACCTCCTGCAGCACTTTAGCCCTGCAAGAGTTGAACACTGGGTCCAGAGTCGGGATTAGCATTTGATGCCTTTAGGACCTTGTGACTATAGAGGAGAGAAAAATGTTGTGGAAGAATTCAGGAGCTGTTTCCGAAAATTGAGTCACGGGTGACAGAACAAAAATCCTTCTCAAGCTCTTCAGCAAAAGCTGAGGTTTGGGCTTGACAAGATGATCTCAGGTCTCATGGAGACATTCAAGGCTTGGGCCAAGGTCAGGCACAATACAAACAAAAACAAGTAATATTCATGCCTGGGTTTACTCCTCTTTATAAAAATTCAGTCCAGCTCCAGTTCTAATTTTCCTGCCATTTCTTAGCATTTCTGCCACCCTGTATGAACTATGTGCTATTGATGTATGTGCTCAGTGTAAAGATTAATTGAAGAGCCACAATTCAGGAGGGGTTTACTTAATTCCCTCCTGCAGGTGCTCTGCAGTATTTCATACAACTTGTGGACAGGAATATTTTATTAGTTCCATGCAAGAGGTTTCACAGTAAGTGCTGTTGCTCAATCTTGGTTAGCTGAAGCTGCAGCACAAATTCCAGATCACTAAAGAGGCTGGGGAGGCAGTTCCTCCCACTTTAAGGACAGAAAACCAAGTCAGCTCTGATATATCAGGGTGATGGGCAAGTGCTTAGACTGAAAGGGATGCTCACAGCAAGGGCTGGGGTAATGGAGCCAGTGCTTCTGACTGCTAAGATAGAAAAAGCTGCATTTGCAGGGTGGAATTTCCTTCCAGTGGCCTCAGTGCTTTCAAGAACTAAGCCTGATATTTACTTCTGGTTTGGGGAATAATTATCCAGCAGCATGAAACTCCTTCAACCCAAGTTAGAAGAAAGGAAAGCAAAGACCATCAGATTAATGCCCCGGTATAAAAACCATTAGAGAAAGGCATTAGTAGAAGTTGTGCCACTGCTTGAAGCAGACAAAGGTATCACAAGAGATAGTCTTACTCTGAGGACAGGAGAGAAGAGCTCTGCAGCTACAGAAAGATGCTGCCTGCTCTGGCACTGGTCTCAGCCTAGCTACAGGTGCTGGAAGGGAGGTTTCTCCCAACACCTATGCTCACATTTACACACTTGCCACCCTCCAGCCTCTGCTTGCTGCTCCCTGAAGTTAGTTTAATATGGTGGATGTTTTGTTGAGGAAGCTGATGACTTCATCCATCCCGGAGGGAAGACTAACCACTTCCTGGAAGCCTAAGTACGCAGACCACTTTGAGATGGAAGATGACATCCAGGAAGTAAAACAAGCAGCTAAACCACAGGTTGCCCCCAAGCTCATGTAAAGGCCAGTATATTGGTAAAATAGAAATTCAAACAAAATATTCAGAAAGAGGAAAGCCTGTCCAGAAAGGCAGTTTGGCAGCTGGCAATCAGTGTTAGAGTTGGACACCTCTGAATGAAAGGATCTACATAAATACATTGTGACACTTTTTCTTACATCAGCTCTTAAAGCCAGACCTCAGCCCTGCAGCTCATTCAGAGCTCTGCTCACAATGCAGAAACGTTTAACGGTCTCACCAAGACTCCCTCTTTTGTAACATAAATGCCAGCTTCAGTGTGCAAATTAACTGGGGGCCAACCCTTTGAAGAGTTGGCTAGCCTTGATTCCCAGGGATGTCAAGGAGAGTCAAAGCATCCATATTAGGCAGCAATCAGAGTACATTAGAAAATGGACTATTACCATGTTGCGAAACTCTGATACATCCCTCTAGTTAATGCTTCTGAGGAGTAGAAGGGTAGCCAATAATAGGAGCTGATAGTTCATTCCAAAGAATTAGAGGAAACTAGAAGCAGTCAAATTCTGTATTTCAGCCTAAATGTTGTTAATGTGTTTCTAAATAAGTGGGGTAAAAAAATCAGTTTTAAGTATTCTCTAGATAGATTACTTAAACCTCCATTGAGACATGTCTCTGTAGGCATTTATTTTCCATTAATAGAGGATCAGAATTATAGTTTAATTATTCATGGAGTTCTAAAGAGATACCCTATTTTTTTTCCAAAAGTCATTGACTGGATTACAAGGAAAGTCCACCAAGCTCCCATATACCTCACTAAAGCAAAGCAAGAGACACACAGGGCAGGCTCAGGATGGAGGAGGGAAGGCAGGCAGGAGAGGAGTGGACACCCTGCTCCTGGCAGGGCTGCACCTTGGGTCACCTTTACCTTCTTCTGGAGACTCCCTCACTTTCACCCCATGTCTTAGGTTCCCCAGCACTTGTATCGTCCCTCCATACACAAAGACTGATGCCTCAAACCCCCATAAATCAGATTATCCTGTCTGCAGGGACTAACTTAAACACACTGCCACAAGCACCAACACTTTCTGATCACAGGTACAGTCGCTCTTCACAAAAAGCTGCTGCAAGAGGGACGTTTTTTCTCAGGTAGCCGTGAGGGTTTGCTGCCTCTGCGGTGACAGAGCACAGCGCTGTTACGGGTGTTGTCACTGCTGTCTGGTGCCCTCTCCTGGCACTAAGGGTGACGCCACCTGCCTAGATAATGACAAGGTATTTCAGCCTGGAGTATATGTTCAGGACTGGATGGAAACAGGTTAAACCATACACTAGAAAACATAATTTTAGATCAGATGAGCATGAGGTTCTGATAGAATAACTGCTTTTGCCTCTTTTCTTGGTGATTTCCTTAAATTAACATTTTTGGGGAAAACAAAGTCTTCCTACACCCCAGTTTAATCTTGGTTACAAATATTTTAGGCTCACAAAAAAAGAAACTGAAATACTTTTGTGAAACACTTACTGGAAGCAAGCCTTTCAATTATTGCGGAACTTCTCTCACAGGACACAGAGCGAGGTCCTCCGCACCCCAGTCCAGAGCCGCTACTTGTGTTTCCCTCAGGGTTGACTGTAACACCACACCTCACCATCATGTCCATGGGCTTAGCTTGGGCCCATGATCCCTTTGGGCAACTGCTGTGCAAACAGAAGATGGTAGATAGTGAAAACAGGAGCTTAAAACATACTACCGCCTGGCCGGCTCATCACATCATCACTAAATGGCTTTAGCAGCACTTCTCTTTCCAAACCCACCTTCTTCTCAGGCCCAGCCATCACTAGTTTGGCCCCCAAACAGGCTGCCTTGCCCTGCCAGTATGCCTCAGGGAAAACAGACCCCGCTCCCAAGGAATCTACGCCTGGGACAAGAGAAGGACTGATGCAACAGGGAACCATACACAGGACAGGAGTTCTGGGGGCTCACCCTTTGTAACTTGGTTTCAAAATCCAGACTCATTTCTAGGTGCTTTTCACACCAACTAGTGTCTTCTTGGAAGCATCATCTTCTAAATGCCATCTCTCTAAGCCAGCATGTATGTAATAAAAAAAAAGAAAGCTGGAGAAAGCTTCAGTACATTCACATACAGAGCTCAGCCCGGGAAGCTCTCTCCAAGCCCCAGGCCTAAAGAAGTCAGAGAAGCTGCCTTGCAGAGTGGAATATTGCAGCCCCTCACACTCCCATCAGCACCTCTCCTCAGGGAGGAATTATGTTTACAAGCTGGAGATATTTATTAAAGAATATTTCATAAACATGGGGAAGTTACAGGAGGCTGCAGCTTAGTAAAGGGTTAAAATATTGGAATGAGAGTTACTGCCAAAATCAAGGAACACAAAATGCCAGACCTCCCATGTTTTTATTGCAGACTTCTGCAATAAGAGTCACTCCATTAGTGACCACCAAAACATACTCGTCTGTATGCTTAGGTCTCTCAAGAACATCTAAGGGAGCCCCCTCACTCCCTGGAAATTAAGACAGGCTGGATTTCACATAGGTGGTACATGAGGTTTGTATTAACTCTCATATGTCCAAATAAAAAGGTGTCAAGCACTGAAAGTCATCAACTGAACAAAATTCCTACAAATACAATTTAATTGCAAACACATCCCTTGTTTTTCATTGGAGATACTTCAAGCAATGATGCATTTGCACAGGCTCAGGTGCAGTCTTTTTGAGGGGACCCAGCATGACTGACCCTCCTGAAGAACAAGCCCTGCCTTTGTTCACATGGTGCTGCCTGACTTTACAACCAGGCTGTCCACTGGGTCAGCAGGACTTGGCTCTGTGAGGAACAGCAAACGTACCTGCTACCTTTAGACCTATAAAATACAGGGAAACCATTTTAGGATGAAGTTCGCAATGAACATAATTTCTCCCCAAAAGCTCCATACCTCATTAAAGTTTCTGCACCTTCATCCTCCCTACTTCATGCACAGGTTTTCCTTCATCCTTGTTTTGCCTCTTGAAGGCAAAAGCTGCTTTGTCCACTCTTAGAGGAAATAGATTTCCACAAACAAAAACCTAATTTAATTAATTTAACCACAGAACTTTAATTTGGAGATGTCAGTCCCTTAACTCTGGGGTACAATCTGTTATGATCACCTGCCTAAACTACACGGACACCTATGTTAAGTGTCCACTTCAGTCTTTGCTTTCAACCTTCCTAGTTGCAGCTCCTCTGAGCCAGCCTTCTCCAGCAGGAACTGAAGCCACTGCTCTGAAGACAGTGAAGGAAACAATCTCTTCAGGCAAGCCAGACTGAACAGTGCTCTTCAAGGTCATACAAGGAGCCTTACTGGTTTATCAGTATTTAAAACAAGGATTCAACAGAAAACTCTGAACACCATCACATCCAGAAACCTTCCCTCTTTAAACACTCCCAAATAACAGACAAATCCCTCCTCTCCTTCTGAACATCCCAGCACGTGGAAGATACCTGTCTGCAGCCTACAACCTCAGGGATCAAAACCATCAGACAGGAAGAGTTAAAGATTTTGGCCCTTCAGCATTCAAAGACTTTCAGTACTCACTCAACAGAGATGGGTGCCCCAGAAGTAGAAACAGACCCTCCTGCCCTACTTTTGCTTTTAAGGGCTTGTGTTCCCAGTAGCCCTGGGGAGGCAATCAGTGCCAGTTAGAGGGGAAGTGGAGAAACCTGAGACAGCTGCACCTGAAGCAACACCTGACCCTTAGCCAGTGTCCTAGTGACGAGTTAGTAAATTAAGAAACAAAGATATTAACAGTCCCAAACAAGGACCAGGGAGGGGGATCCATTGAGCTGACTAGTGGCTCAGTACAATCCAGTACCCTTAGCCAGTGTCCTAGTGACGAGTTAGTAAATTAAGAAACAAAGATATTAACAGTCCCAAACAAGGACCAGGGAGGGGGATCCATTGCTTTGAGCTGACTAGTGGCTCAGTACAATCCAGGAGTCTGACAGCCATGGTAACAACACACCTCAGTTCCCAGACTGCTCCAGGGGAAGCAGGCAAGATAGGATCACCAAAATAACCTCTGTGTTGCCAGGTGTACCATGATCTGGAGGGGTGACAGAAGTGTTAGTGTCCCAGCACCCCACTAGCAGTGGAGCTGGAGGGGGTCACCCCTGGGGCACAGACCTTCTCAACACACACAGCTCCATGCTTCCCGCCTGCTCTGAGGGTGCCCAACCATGTGTCCTCCAAGTCTCACCTCCAGAGGCAGAAGCTGGAGGGGTGTCCATGGGGTTTGCCCTGCTCAGGCCAGTGCAGGGCTGACCTAAGGGCTCCTCGAACCCGAGCTGGGGATATCTGGGTGGTCAGAGGGCCGGGGAGCAGGAGGTTTCCCAGAGAGCAGTTCTGGGGGTCATGAGAAAAGGAGAAGTGATACATATCCAGGGTCCTTCAGACTGATTTCTTTCTCCTGCTCAAAATCAGCATCCCTCTATGGGGCTGTTCTTGTGACTGAGGGCTATTTATTTCCATGCTCTCCACCTCATGGTTTCCCGTCCCCCTTGCCCTTTAGCCCAAATCGCAATTATCTCTGCCCTATTCTGACAATGCAGCTTGTGAAAACCATGACTGAGATATTTCCAGGTCGGCTGAATTCAAATTCTCCTATGTCAGCTTTATCCTGTGGGAGATGTGCTGTGTTATTCCGATACCAGCAGTCAGTCATGATTAACACAACAGAGGACAGAAATGCTGAGCCACTTCCTCACAGAAGCGTGTATTCCTGAGATACCTAAGCATAAAAATGTGTCACTTCGAGATTATGCAGAATTAACAGGTCTCAGACAATCTGTAGGGCATCTTGATATTCTTGCTGCGTCAATGGAACCAAAATCACAGTATAATTCTTCGACCGCATTTATCCAGCCTCTGAATTTGATCGAGGAGAATTATTGCCACCAAGGCCTGGACCTGTTGGGTCAATTACAGCCAGAAAAACTGTAATACCCATCTCCTGTGTCAAAGGCTGTTTGATGTCCACACTACCAAACAGAGCATTGTTATCCCCACTTCCCAGCAGGGAACTGGGGCATGAAGAGCCTTTTGCCCGAAAGCGGAAGGGGGAAATATTTTTCCCTCAGCTTGAGTTTAATCAGACCAAATGTTGGGCACGGTGAACCTGGTAAAGATGTTCTGGACACCCACCACATGGGCAAAACCATGACACTTTAAGTGTCCTCAGAGCACAACACACCTGGCAGGCACAGGACTACAAACGTTTCCGCAGGAGCACAAGCAGAAACCTGCAGAAGGTGGAAATGCCGGGGCTGGCGGTTGAAGGCAGTGGCTGGAAAGGGGCTCCACTGTACATGACTCCTTCTTTGCCATCAGTGGAGCAGCAGGTTTAACCTTGTCCATCTCGATGTTTGCTTCCCTGAAGGGGAATGGAAACCCCAAGTCTCTTCACTGGCACCTTCTGCGTGCCTGCCTTGTCCACCATGTACCACTTGGGAAAACGGGCCCTTTTGGTGGCCCAGGGGAAAAGCTGATTGCCTGACACGCATCTAGGAGACACGCATCTGGGAGACACGCATCTGGTGAATATAATCGTTTGTTGATCTCATTCCTG
>NW_010398281.1:16473-19957 GCF_000710305.1 Buceros rhinoceros silvestris | reverse complement strand
ACCTCATGCCTGCTGATCTAAACCAGTGTGAATTTGCACTGAAAGCGATGAAGCAACGCTAGCATGGAGCCAACGTATGTGAGAGGAAACTCAAGCTTCATGCCTCCAGCTTGTATTTAAAACACGTTGCCTCCATGGCTTGCTGTGTGTGACATAATTAAGATAACACATAGTATAGTGCTGGAGCAACATGAAACAGCGCCTGCCCCACCTGACCTTCCCCGCGTTATTGGAAGCTCATTCATACCCAAAGCACATACAGACTGAAACAACAAAAGCATGTGCATTGCAATTCTCCCGTATGGCCTCAATTTACTCCTGAGTACTGTCATCTACAAAATATTCCTGAGCAGGAGAACGGCTTAGGCAATAGACAGTACCTGACCGTTTTCTAAACACGGTTTGGTAGTTAAGAGGCTCCAGTCACAGATGTTCAGCATTATGCTGCTGTAGGGCTTCCACTTTTCTCCCCGGCTCATCCCATATGAGATGAGTTCAGTAGATCTGAAAGCTGGAGAGCGCTATAGCTATATATTGACATGCTATCTGTCTTCCTCTTCAAGGCACAGCCTTAAGCCATCTGGAAAAGTCTTTAAATTACCGCTCCATATCACGCCAAAATCCTCAGCAGATCAGAAGAACTGCTCAGAAGTGCAGCCCCACAAATGGTATCAATTCTGCAAAGTCTTATTCAATGTGAATATTTCTATGAATTAATTTTTGAAGGATGTAAAGGTCTTTCTTTCCTTCTTTATTCCTCTTTCTCGCTCCCTTTCTCTCCTTCCTCCCTTCCTTCCTTTCTCAAGGTCAGATCATAACTGCTGATGGGAAATGCTCTCCTACAGGTAAGACCTTCAGGTCTACTGTCCCACATAGGCAGGGCACAACTAGGATTGTCACTGGAAGGCAAGGAAATGTGTCTCAAGATTGTGATCTGTGATTGTGGCACACGCTGCTTGCTATGATGACCAGCCAGGCCGATAAAGTGCTTTTCCCAAGAAGACAAATGTACGAAGCATGTCGCTGCTTGTCATGTCCTTTCCAGGAGGGTCATACCACATGGACACATGCTCCAAATTAGGTGAGGTCTGGGGCAAGTGGCCAGCCGCTGATGAAACAAAGTAACTTTCTGTTGCTCTCAATGTTTAATTTTTTTTTTTAACGGGATCAAAGCTGCAAAAGATTTGATTTGTATTCAGGGACATATATTTTTTACACCCCAAAGCTGCTGAATAAGAACATAAAGCATAAAGATGTAAAGAAAGAGAAGCAGAATGCAACAATTTAGGTGAAACCAAGGAAATCAGTCCAAGTTCTGCATAAATGCATTGGCAGGATAAGCCCCATCCTAGATCCAGGGACATGACTAAAGACAGAAATGCCTTTTGTATCTTTTAATATCAGTTATTGCTACTTAAAGCAGCCTTTTGGTTTGCAATTTCCCATGGTTAGAGAGAGGCACTTTGTTATCCTGGGCTGTGCTTTGGAGAAGAGGCTCGTCTCTCTTCTACTTAGTAACAGGAAAATGATGTCTATTAAAAAAATATTTTTGAAGCCAAGTTGTCAAAGTTTCAAATTTCTCACTATGTAACCAAATCTCGCAAGATCCCAGATCTTGGAAATAGGGGTCAGAGACTTTGAGGTTTTCCCACCCTTCGTATTTACATTCACAAAGGCTTCGCCGTGTAAGATTCTGAGAAGGGGTCGGAGTGATTTTCCCGTGTTTGTTTACCCACGTTGACACTGTGACCGGCTACCTCGTGAAATAATAATGAGGCTGTTTCAGTGTAACACACAGGGACCTGCCCTTTTCATAGAGTTCCACGTCCGATGGGGCTATCTGTTGGTTTTGTAGCCGAGCTGTATCAAGCTGCTGCGACTTTCAACCTGTATTACGTTTCCCCCTCTGCATTGCATTATGGAGTGAATTGAAATTACTTCAGCAAACAGCAATGGCACTGGTGGTGCTTCTGTTGATAAAAGTGTACCTTGGAGCCAGGTTGCACGCACATGGAGTTGAGCACTGGCCCCATACAGAAGATGAAATCCTGGCCTTAACAAAGTTAATGACAAATCTCATTTTGACTGCAGCATCACCAGGCTTTCTGCCTGTCCTTCCGGAGAATGCGATAGGAAATAGTAACAAAAATAACAAGGTGCTAAGTCTTGAGTGCACAGTCCCCAAGCGTAATTAGTGGCAGCAAACTTGAGACCTTCACACAGCCACTTGTCTGGCATCAAAGCATTACTCCTTTTCTGAAGGTCTTACGCAGAGCTGAGGTCTGAGAAGGGGGTTTGATGAGAATAGCATAGCAGTATATGGAAGCTTGAGAATAAATCATACCCATTATTTCTGAAAATACTCTGCCCATTACCAGTTTCACCCACATATGTGATGACAGCATTCTTTGTTTTGGTCTACAGCCAGCACCCATGAAATCATGGACCTTAGAAAACGCCCTGTGATTCATGTCACTAGTGCAGACAATGCAGGCAGCCAGCCACAAATGTTCCCAGCCCTGCACGTGTGGGTCACTCTGGTGGCACGGCAAAAGGGCTGCACAATTCCCCCAGGGGACAAAGAGGGCGGGGGTGACAGCAGAGACCAGGGTCTCTGCCCTGCACCCCTTGTTTGCCTTAAGTTCCTGTTTGTACTCCTTTAACTTTCAGTGTGCAGTTTTTTAGGATAAAATCCACAGGTCCTAAAGCTGTCCAGAGCTCTGACTGATTCTCTCCGTCTTTGGCACTAGATGCACCTTCAGGCCGGTTTTCCACAATTCCTGAATCTAGTCCATCAACATCAGGAACAATCACCGGGGTGATCAGTCATCTCCGATGGCTGAACCAAGTAATGAAATGCATATGTATTCCTGTTGTGAAGGTTTTCCCAGCCTTCCCTAAGTAACTGGTGTCAGCATCAATACCCCACTTCTTGCTGCTATGGCTCAGCAGCATTTATGGTAGGTTTCCTTTTTAACTCTGCTTTCATTTTTCCAATTTCCTGCTCTTAGAATCTTGTCCAGTAAATTCCTTGTTTGGGTTTTAAGGACTTTTTGATCATATTTCTTAGAAGATAATTCTTTTGGGATGTCACAGGCCTGGAGGAGCTTGAATTACCATTGTTGACAAGATGTTTGACCAGGGACAAGTGTTCCTCATTAAGAACAGGTTCTATTTTCTACTTATAAAAATAAACTTCCTGCGTACTCCGATTACAAGGAAATGGATTTATTTTTATAAGGACACATTTATGTTTGAAGCCGGCAAGGGGCTCAGTCCTTCTCTGGCTTTTTATCATGTTCACGGTTGCTTTCCCTTGCCCTTGAAGAACTTTAGAGAAACTCCTCTCAGTACCTCATCAACCCCTGACCTAAAGCAACACAAAAATACCTTAAAAATAATATTGTGTGGTTGCTGCAGACCAGCACAGTCTGCTGAGTCTACCACACCTCCACATCAGAAGGAGGTCTAGAATCATCCCACC
>NW_010398281.1:13872-16374 GCF_000710305.1 Buceros rhinoceros silvestris | reverse complement strand
TGCTGGCTCTGTCCTTGCCTTGCATTATCAATAATTCCCGGCTCTTCTGCCTTGCTCGTCACCTTGCAGCACTCACATGCAGACCTAACACCTAGAGCAACAGCATGAACTGCCCGTAGTTGCTCAGGAATGCTGTGGTAGAGCTCTGAACAGAGCCTGGCTCTCCTGCATCTCATCTGAATATTTTCTTTTCTTCTTAGTTCCATTCTTACCAGCCACCCTAGCTGAACCTTGGCACAGCTGACTGCAAGGAGCTGGCACGCAGGAGCAGGCCAGCTGAAAGGAATGGAGCTGTTGGAAGGCTTGAGCCAAATCATCCAGATATGTTACCTGATGTCCCACAGGGTGAAGGCAGGGGAAATCTAAAGACTTCAGTTGTTTCTGGCTTAAATCCTGGCAGAAGCCACGATTCGGTAGACACGAATGCATGTACTTAATTAAAACATCCAACTTATCCCACTGCTGGTCAGTAAGGGTTGTGAATGCGTGTCGAACTTACTTTCTTTGTGGTGCTGTCAGAAACAGCTGCCCTGTTACCTAGAGCTAAGCTCCCCACACACTTTTGGACCACTGTAGTTGTGTTTCCAGGAGAAATGAAGATATGTGGCCACACTAATGGGAAGACTCTGAGTCCCAGCCATGCTGGTTGCACTCTCTCCCTGTTCTGGCAGCCACGTCTGCCTCATCCCTGCACCTTTTTTTCTCTTTATTTTCCACAAATCATCCTCTAAGTTCCCTGTGATGTAAATACAGGGCGTGAAAGGGATGATATGTTGACAAAATTCTAGTTTAGTCCTACAGGTTCAGAACAGTTAGGGATGGTCAAGGGTTTTACATTACACCCGGGTTATTTCCATTGTAACAACCATTGTTATTTCTTTTTAATCTTTTGTTAAGGACAAAGAGAAGGCGGCAGGGGACAGGAAGGAGGGGGAACATATTTAAATCATTTCTATTATTTTAAAGCTTTGAACGAGGCTTTCATTTCATTTAAAGCTGCACTCACGCATCCCCTTTGCCCTTAGCAAAAAAAAAAAAAAAATTCAAATCACAGAATTCCTCATGGAATGGCATTTCCATGTTTCAAGCAGCTCTCACAGCAATACGTTCCTCAAAGGGGCATTGTGAGCCTGAATTAATTACGTCTCCATCCTCACACGCACTGGGCTCTCTGGCCCCAGTCCAGCCGAGCTCTTCAAGCATGTGTTTCTCACCAGGCATGCGAGCTGGCCCCGCCGCTTTCAGAAAGTCCCTCTGCATGTGCTTAAAGTTAAGCATGTGCATAAATGCTGTGCTGGAGCAGGGTCAAAGGAGGCAGCACCTCACGGGATGACCCTTTGTATCTCTAGAGCATCTTGAGGTCTTCAGAAAAAAAGGCAGAGCTGTCTCAGAGCCATATGTTTGCACACATAGCTGTATGGAAACCTTAAAATGTAACCGTGTGAGAAGCCTCCGTAGAGTTGATGTACCCAGACTGGCTTCTTTTTTATCTTCTAATAATCAATATTTAAAATATTAGCCACTTCAGAGCTGATCTGAAAGTAACAGCTGTGTTCCTTACAGAGGGGAAGGAAAAAACGTGCAAACAAGCTCACACGGACACATATGCAGAGTGAAAATTACTTTCCGTTGAAGGATTTATAGCCTGTGTTTCTAGGTCCTCCTGTATCACGCAGATGAAAACGGGCAGTTTGAGATGATTAAGAACCATGTGAGAACAAGAAAAAGGGAGAGAGAGGATGGCCCAACTCAAAGCAAAGGGGTAAAGCACCGACACAAGGGTGGGCTCATGTCAATGAGATGATGGCAAAGGCACAGGAGTGGGAGGTCGTTTGCGGAGCTGGTTCCAGTTGAGCGGAGGGCTGGGACAGGGAGGTGTCTGCGGTGGGGATAGTTAGTCATGTCTGCAGTGTTTGGGTGAGGCCAGGAGTGGACAGTCTCTGTCAGGCTCCAGCTTCCCCAGCAGCTTCAGAGGGATTAGGAATCCTGCTGGCTCGGGCACTGGGGAGGTGATGGGATTCTTGTTATCTCCCATATGTGCATTTTCAGCAAGGAGGGGAGGAAGAACACCAGGACTAGAGAGGAAAACACAAGATCTTTGCCTCAGGCTAAGAGGAAGGAAAGCTGCTTAGTGAGCAGGGACATTTTCTGTGAAAGGTGAGGGATTTATTCTGGCAGCTTGTTTAGTGGCAGTCAGAAACTAATGCAGCAGGTTGCCTAAGCTGAAAACAGAGGTTTGGGTTTAGGGTAATCCTTGTAGTAACTGCTGATGGTCAGCCTTGCCCAGGCTGGAAGTGGTGAGAGGAGAGAAGCCACCAATGGGTTGTACAAACACTGGAAAGCATGCAGATTACAGAGGAGCCTGTGCCTTGGGCTAGAAATCAGGAAACAAGCCCAAACAAGAGACCTTAACAGATGCCCCCATTTATTAAGATGTACAGTGAGGAATGAGTTCCGCCATTCCATTTCCCACCCCCCACCCCACCCACACCACCCACCAAC
>NW_010398281.1:1303-13734 GCF_000710305.1 Buceros rhinoceros silvestris | reverse complement strand
CCCCCCCTCAAAAGACACTCTCTCTGCTGGATATTGGTCATGACCAGCCTCCAAAAAGAAGTAAGCACCACTTGTTACCCATCCCCACCTCGGGGTTCTACTGCGGAGAGTACAGGAGTGTCAGTGCACGCCTGCTCCCCCATGTCAGGGCCAGGGCTGGGCTCTAGTGGTTGTGGATGGGGACAACAGCACAGGACAGGCCACTGAGGAGCTACTGGGAGGGCACAGTGACATGTCCAGGCATGTGCAGGTGAAGCCCTGCTCAGAGGGAAGTTGCATCCTGAACTGCATGGGTCAGTACCTTTACACACACTCATGTCTGAAGCCATAAATACTGAAAAGTCTGTGCCTCGCATGTGCTCGTACAGGAGACACCTTTATCAGAGCTCATCCTTTACTGAAGGAAAAGGAGAGCAGAGTACTCAGGCATCAGCTGCCTTATACAAACTGTGAGAAGACAGTGCCCCAGGGAAGGAAAGTTTGGGATAGATTACGGTGCCACATGACACCCAGAGTAAAGAAATCACAGCACTGGCAAGAATTCAGCAAGAGAGGGAAAACTCCTGCTCTTTTCTCCCAACAACATATGCCAGTGCCTGCCCGGTTTCTGGTGACCGTCCCTAAATGCCACACAGCTCTAGCACTGAGTGAGGCAAGCCACCATGTGCCTGCAGCCATGGGACCTGGTCCACCACTGCTGATGGCCCCCCTAGGGATGAGGACACCAGCAATACCAGGAGCTGAATCTGTGTTTCCTGAGGGATGCTTTGGGGCTTTGCCCATGAGATCACCCCCACCCTTCCTCTCCCAATGCTGAAAAAGTATCAGTAATTTGTTTCTTTCCCCTTTGACAGGGAGACATGTTGTGTCTGAGGGCACTAATAGACCTAAAGCCCAAAGCAGCTTCACCTGCAGCCTCCACCCTCACCCCTTCCCATGGGCCCAGGAGCCTATTTAAGCTCAGTCCAGGGTTGAAAGGTCTATTCTAAGCTCTGTTATGGGAGTGTTGTTCTTCAGCTTAGCTGAGTCTATGGCTGTTCCTGTTCTGTAGATCCTACCTGTATGTTTGGAAGCCTGACCCGTAGCAGGTTGGGGTGAGTCACTGCTCAGTACTGCCTTCCTGTAATGGCTGGGGGAGCACAGATGAGGCTGGGAAAGTAGCACCATTTTTTTCACCCCCTTGTTGCTGGAAAGGTAAATGGTGTCTGCACAGATGTAAGGTGCCTCTGGTTCCTTTCTGAGGAGGGAGAAACTATGGTATCTCCTTCAATCACACAAGCAGTCTGCTGAAATGCTTGGTAGAAGGTGTCTTGGCAAACTGTCTTGGTTAGGCAGAGCTAGGGAGCTTGTGGTTGAGGTAGTATGCAGGAGGAGGCTGTGGGGAAAACCAGGGGATTATAGACTAGGGAAGCCATGCATAGAGATGGTGTCAGGAAAACTATCTGGTCTGCAAACTGGCAAGGGGTTTCCAGAATGATAAGAAATTCTTTGATAACTGCATGAACAGCAGAAGATTCCACATGGAAAATGTGGGGCCAGCCCTGAACTGAGGACCAGGGGATTATAGACTAGGGAAGCCATGCCTGGGTGCATAGAGATGGTGTCAGGAAAACTATCTGGTCTGCAAACTGGCAAGGGGTTTCCAGAATGATAAGAAATTCTTTGATAACTGCATGAACAGCAGAAGATTCCACATGGAAAATGTGGGGCCAGCCCTGAACTGAGGAGGGTGTTTTAATGATGGTGGATGTAGTAAGGTGGGAGTGATTTGACTTTCTCTGTCTTGGTCCTTGCTGATGAGTTTCCCAGGGCGTGGGGAAAAGAAGTTCTAGAGGCAATGGAAGGAGGATGCAGACAGGGATTCTCAACCAGGAAAGAGGGAGAGCGGGAATGAAATGGTGATGGTGGAGTACCTGGTCCTTGAGTGAAAAAGGAGGTGTGAGTGTGTGGTGGAACAGCCCCTGGGAAGGGGGTTCTCACACCTGACTCTAGTACTGGACTTGCAGAGCTGCACCGTCGGAAGGAGAGGAAGATGGAATCATAGTCATCTTTCCATGGTGTTAAACTTGCAGTTGAAGATATTCATGCTGTTTTGGATTATTTTAAGATATATGGTCAGTTTTAGCATGTAGAACAACCTATGGAGTTCTTACTGAGCTAAATGCTGCTTTTGTTTAATACCGGGCTGGGTTCTGCCAGCCTTACTCATGTGGACTTGTCCTGCGCTTGGTGCTTGTCTGAATGAAGTATCCACCCAAGGTGTGAGTCCTTCTGTAGTATTTTTACATTGATGATGGGAACAGGAGCTTTTGCCTGTTGAAGCAATAGAAACTAATTTGCAGTGACTTACAGATGAAACTCAGACTTGCAGAAAGGAACTGCTAAATGCACCAGTTGAATCTGTAGTGCATCCCATGGTCAGTGTGACTGAGTATCTGAATGGCAAAGGTGACACTGAGCTCTTCTGGACATACTAAGCAATAAAAGCCACTCTATTTTTAATAAGAGCTTTAAATAGAGCATTGACTCAGTAACCTACACCCCAAAGAATATTTGAGGGCTCCCCTTCTGCTGAGACAATGTCAATATCACAAAACTAAATCTCTTGAGGTGACACCTTTCCCTCTTCTGAGGCGGTTTATCACGGTTGCAATCTCTTTGTTGACCTTCTCGTGTAGCTTAAGTTTTGCCCTGACTCCACTCAAATTAAGTGTGTGACCCACAAAACTCCAAATGCCAGAAAAGGCTGAAGACCTGGAAGCGTGAGCAAATCCTGTGCTGCCGAGCGGGGATGCCCGGGCTGCAGACAGCAGAGGGAGCCGGAGCCCCGCGGCAGCGGCCCGGGGCTGGCTCCGGCCGGGGAGTGCCCCCTGGAACCGAGGAATCCCGGGAAGAAAACGCATCCCCAGCAGCTGCAGCTTTCTCTGCTTCGTGCAGGCTTGCCTCACGCGAATGAAGCGAACTTCCACACCAAGGCTCTGGGAAAGCTGCTGTGCAGATGCCTGTGGCTTAGCTTCAGTCAACGCCGGCATGTGGCACCAAGCTGCGTGTTGAGTCGAGTAACAGTCTGGGCTGTCAGCTTAGGTGCAAACTGACTGCAGAGCAGTGCGTCAGGCTGCAGGGTATGCTCATCAGATGAACTACACAGCGAGGGATGCTGCAGGCAAGAACTCCTTCCCCGTGTTTAACTGTAAGCATCAAGGAATTTCAGAGTGTCAGAGCCAAGAAAGTTGTTCTAAAGATGAATTTATTCCATTTGGTTACCTGTTGTACTAGGTTCATCCCTGTTCAACCTCACTAGAGTTTAGCACATAGTCCAAACTAGTACCTGAAACCTCTCAACGCCTCTCTGCAAAGTAGCCTGGACACCTTGGTAAGGCACTGCTGTAGGAGGTGAAATGCCTGCTCAGGATACATACTGCCTTCAAACAGGCTACTGAGGTACCTGCCTCCAGTGTACAAGGCAGGAGCTACTTAGGTCTGTGCAGGGTTTGTTCTTCTCCAACCACAATGTCAGCCCTGACCACTGTTTACTCAGATAACTGTTCCATTTGGGGCTGGTGACTGATAGTCCTCACTCTTTCAGTCTTTACAACAGCAAACCTGGGTAAGATGGAGAAGCAGAAGGATTCTTCCTTGACAGGCACGGGATCCTCCTTGGCTGCTCTGCTAACCTTGAGGGACCATAGGACACAGGACAGTGATTCCCAAATCCTCCTTGCTGCTCAGCTGGGGATGCTAAGCCATGTGCCATCCTTTCCATGGGACTGGCATGGATGGGCTGGGGGGGGTCACGGGTGTGCAAAGAGAAATTATGGCCACCACTCCATGGTCACATTCCTGATCGCAGATGTGATGACTCCTCTGTGCCCTTCAGTTTACTTCTCAGTTCCCAGCGAAGTACAAGTCTCCTGCTACATTGGCACCTGCAGGCGAGTTACAGCCCAGCTCTCCCTGTGGCAGAGTGGGTACAAAGCTGCTCAAGGGCAGCATGGTGTTTGTGGTGCCCATGGTGCTGCCTTGCCCATGAGAGGTGAGGCTATACGCAGAGCCAGACTGGGACTGCTGCAGTTCTTGAGGTTGTTCTTCCAGCTGACTAGGCAGGGTGACTGTTCAAAGCTGTGGGAACAGCCTGACCCTGCTGCAGCCTTTGCTGAAGAGGTCTCTCCCTCTCTTGCATGCCCGAGAAGAACACAAGTCACAAATGTCTGAGTCTTGTCCTGGAGCAGCATGAGGGGCACTGTCCTCCCTGATGCAACTGCTTCCTCTGCGAGTAGACAGTTCCTCCCCAGTGCTTAATGCACTTGTCAACCCTTTGCAAACTGAGCTTGTTTCACTGAATGCTGGGAGGCAAGATGTCAGTGCTGCTTGTGCTGATCAGTGTCTCCAGCAGTGAGCACACAGGGTGACTGTGCTCTTCGGTCACACTGTCCAGCTCAGTATATTGAACTTGATAGCTGCCTCCTTGGCAGAAGCTTTTCAAATGGAGACACCTCTGTCTGCAGCTGAACCAAGCTCTTGATAGCCAGATGGTGTCCCTGGGCTAATGCCCTGCTCCTGGGTAGCCGGGTCACTGCCAGCACTTGCTCTGTTCACCTGTGGCTTTTGGTGTACCAGCTGCTACAGTGATAGAGCCCCTAGCATGGTCTCATTGATTGCTGGTATCAAATATATCAACAACTGGCTCAGATTTCTGTGATGGATTTTTTGTAATCAAGCCCACCTCTTGATCTGATTCAATCAATTTTATTGTCCACGGGGCAGAGCTGCTTGTGGGCAGGTATAACTGATGATAACAAAGTAGCCTTGGAGCATGCCTCAAAGCAAAGAGGAGACCTTGGGTGTAAAGAAACTTCTGTTCATCCTACTGAATTCTTAATGTTGTTTGGTAACAAAATATGTAGTGCACTTTTATTTAAACATCTCTGCTTTGAGAAATGGAAACAATAAAAAGCTGCTGATGGCTTAATAGCTTCAGTGGAGCTGGGGTGCTCAGTCCATCTGAAAAGCAATTTGTGAGCATATTTCAAAATGTGGAGGTTACTACTGGGATACAGCTAACCGTAGTAGCAATGGGAAAGTGTATCCTCTCGGGAGCTGTGAACAGGCTCAGTGACCAGCTGGGTGGATTCTCTGCTGACTTCACAGTCATCTGTAGCTGTGCTGAGTTAGCTGAGTATGGCTAAAGCAAAGAACTGACAAATGTATCAAGAAAGGTGCCTTGGAAACAAACTCGGGCCTGTTGTGAGTGCAGGAAGGGAGAGGACAAGTCCTGGGTGCTCTGCCACCAGAATATGGATGCTGCAGCAGAACTGCCTGGAAGCAAAGACTCCCCCCTGCAATGTACTTTGTGGTGCTAAGGGGCATTGCCAGCCTCGGCTCCTGAGGAAACAAGGTGGACTTGTTGGATCTAGTATTCCATTTACTGGTGTCAGTGGTGATAGGAGGGGAGAAGCTGGCCTGTAGCTGTCCTCTGCTTGCCCAGGAACAGCTGCTTGACTGGTGACCAGATGGGGGAGCCCCCAGTGCTGTGGAAGCAACTTTGAACGTAGTGCTGAGAAAGCCGGACCTGGGAGGGAAATGGACAGTGGGGGAGAGCTGAAAGCCCCTTGTAGGAGCTGAGGATACCTGCGCGTTCCTAGGGAGAAGCACTGGGATACCTGGTAGGAGCACCTCACTGGGAGCTGTCCTGCACTAGCGCTGCTGCCAGGGGAGCTGCTCTCTTGCTGCAGGCAGCACTGCCTCCTCTCCATGGACACCTGGAAACTCATCTGCATCTACAAATACAACCTTTCTTCAGATGGAACTTAAAATGGGAAGTAGAAATAAATGTGGACATTTACACTTTGTTTGCTCTCAAGCCTGATTTAAGTGTAGAGCTACTCCTTAAACTTACAATTTGTAAAGCCAATCTTTACCTTGACAGTCAGCTCTAGGAGATGCTGAAGTGCTTCATTTTAAGTGGCTGCCTCTAATTGTGCTACAGTTATGCTGTTAATTGTCTTGTAACTATCTAAATCCATCTGCTGTGTCTATCTCCACAGTCTACTACAATCAGGCTGATCAAGCCACTTGCTGGCAGGAAAAATGTCTGTTCCCAAGGACGGGAAACAGGCAACATTGCAGCCAAACAGACTAGGACCAACCACAGGGTCAGCCTGGGAGCTCACCTGGCCCAGCAGCAGAGGATCCCTGAGGAGAGTAAGATGCAGCAGGAAGTAGAGTGCTGCTTGGTAATGCTCTGCTCCCAGGCTGGGACAGACACCCTTGGCCAGGACACTGGTGTTAAGACATTATGACAGGACATGCCACAGTGTAGCTATCAAAACCTACTACCTCTTGTCACTGCCAAACTCATGTGATGTTTCTGGGTAGAAACCAAGGTCTTGTCATCCCTTTGGCCTGAAGAGCCCAGATTGCATTAGCTGGTCCTTGACTGTGAACTCCTCTCACCCCTTCCTCTGCATCTTTTCTTGTTCTATCATGCTCTTCTGTGATGGAGAAACCAAAACCACATGCGATATCCAAACTAGGGGTAACTGAGGCACAATTGCATAGCGATGCCTTGTGGATTTTTTCCTTTCTTCCTGTTTGATTTGGCTTTTTATCTGTGACTGAGCTTTGAACAACATTTCACTGGAACTGTATGTTGTAGCCCCAGATCTAGTTTCTGCGTGGGAATGGTCAGATAGCTTTAGGTTAGCCTTTAAATTTGGAGATATTTATACAGGTACTTCCCTTTAAATTTGCTTTCTTTGGCCATTTTGTTATTCAGCTGCTTGGTACTGTGAGGTCCTCAACTGATTCCTCCTTGTCTGCCCTGGGCTTTGCCATCCTGGGTAACCCGGTATCATCAGAAAAATCTGGAGCTTCTGTATTCATGGAAAGCACAGGCAGAGTTCAAAGAAAAGAAAATGAAGCTGTGAATGCCTGAAAGATCTAGAGCAACTCACACCTCTCTGAGCAAAGCAGACTTGAGTCATCTGAATCTCTTTTTGACTTGTACATTTTTTTTCCTAGAGGAAATACTCACACAGACTCCCTGGTCTGTATGTCCCTGCCATTGGTTGTTTCTGATGTGCAGAAGCTTTGCAGCCCTAGAGAGAACATTTTGTCTGCTCAACCCAAGGGTAAAGCACTTCAGATGAGCCAGAAGTGTCATTTAGTTTTTTAAGGGAGTTCTCTAAGTGCTGCACGCATGTGCTTTTGACTATCGATTAAACAGGAAATATTCTATTCCTTAAAACCTTGTTGAGGATTTTCAGTGATTGGAAGATTATAGAAACTTGCGTGTGTGTAATATGTAAGCAAAGACCCTTAGCAATAGGCCCACCTGAAGTTGGGTTCCGGGGGCTGGCAATTATAGAAACTTGCGTGTGTGTAATATGTAAACAAAGACCCTTAGCGATAGGCCCACCTGAAGGTGGGTTCCGGGGGCTGGCGGCTCCAGGGCTGTTCCCCATCAGGAAGCAAGTCACACAAACAATTGTGCTGCCCAGACTGTATTCCCCTATTCCCAAGGGATCATTCTCAATGCTCCAGTTGATTGCTGTCTCTGATAAAGCTGACTGATGTATGGGGGACTGTCTGGCTTTGAGAGACATCTACAAAAATTATGTATTGATGGGATCCTTCTCGGATGGGTGGGTAGGATAACCTCATTAACATCAACTCCTCCTATAATGTAGCAAAGCTTTGGAGTCAGTGGCCTTATCTAAAGAACTTCTTGAAAATGTTAGAATGAGGTACCTGAAGAACGTGCTGCCAGTCAACACAGTGTTTTGAACTAATGAACTCTTCTGGAAAAGAGTAAAACAGGGAAATTCTTTCCAAAATGAGCAGAAATGGACATACTGGACTCCCAGCAGCTGTCCTGTTGAGTGTGGCAGGATCTACACCTCCAGCTACAGCCCAGCAGTGAAGAAGCCTGCAGGGCAGCGGCTGTTATCAGAGGGCTCTGGGAACTGATGCCCTTGCGCTGGGCATAGAGTGCTGCCATTTCAATTGCTCTCTGGGGAGTCTGAAAAAAAGAAAAGGGTTCTGGAGCAAAAAGAAAGGAGGTGGAATGGTCGTGCTTGTAGCTGCAAGTCAGCGCGCAGTGTGCTTTCTGGTTGCCCCCAGCAGATGGGGTGCTCTATTTGGCACACTGAACCCTCTGTGCAAAGTCCTTCCAGCAACTGCTAAGAACTCGCCAGCTTTTTTCCAGTCCAATGTTGTGTTAAAAACAGACAGACCCAGTTAGTCCTGTATGGCAACAAGCCTTGATGGAAAATGGATTAAAATTAACATTTAAGACAACCATATCTTTTGGCTGTATCCCCTGATTTAATTGCTAATTGTCATCTGCCTTTTGTGGTTCCCTAGATCTTCTTTAGCATGAAAACCCAGAGAATTTCCACCTCCAATCTGTGCACTAGCAAACAGAAAACTTTTGATAAGAGTTACACTGGAAGCCTGAAATTGTTAGACTGTCACACCATGTCAGATCTCCTCGCTCTGGAAGGGGGTACTTCCATGCTTCAAAAGTCAGAGTAAGAAACTGTAAAGGAGGTAGGCGTAAAGGTGCACGTCAGCATGAGCCTCAGTAGTTACATGAATCCTCCCAAGATCACCCTGTGTTGAGGCAGACCATGCTGGGACCTGAGTGACCTCAAACCTGATAACCTATGTGACTTTGTCATCTTCCTACAGCACCGTTAGTTCCTCGAAGGGAGAGCTGCTGCATGGGGCTGTTGGGATCATCCTCCTTTGTCATCATCCAACACACGTTATCTCACCCACCCCTTGGATATACACCTCACTTATTGACTGCTGAACACAAAGCTACTGATGGACATGCACAGAAGTAGCTTTCTGCTAATTATTTAATCACAGCTAATGACTGCTTTGTCTGAGTATTAGCATATGTCAGCGTTCCTCATAGTTTGATTGGATGGGATGTATGGACCAGGCAGTGAAAGCATTCTTTGGCTTTGCAGGCTGTGCTGGTGGGTGGACCTGAGTGCATGGCACTGTAGGACCAAGCAAGGGAAGTGCTTTCTCCCACCAGCAGCTGCCGTAAGCAGGGTGAGTGGGGCAGGGGTGCTGGCGGGACGTGGCTGATGTAAGGACCCCTCTTGCGGGCCGAGAAAATACTAAACAGGAGGATTAAAGCCTTTCAAAGATGGAATAGCTTCTGCTTTCATAATATTTTTCTTTTCAGCCTCCACAAGAGTTGGCACAGCTTGCTGTGCTACAAAGCTCTCCTTTCTTCCCTTGCTCAGAACATCTTTAATTAATTCTTGGCAGGACTATTTAACTCTGTTTGTAGGTAGAAATAAACTCCAGCAAAGCTGGGGTCTCCTGCAAGGCCATCGACCTGGGTCTCTCTGCTCCAGGACTTTTTGTGAGTACACAAACTTCCCCTCTGTGATGCTCCTGTGGCAGACAAGTGGATATGGTAGAGCAAAGGCACCAACGTCTCCCAGGAGCGTGGAAATCCCCACATCCACCTGTACATCACAGCACTTTCTGCTACAGCTTAGTTCCTGAGCACGCCTGCTGCCATCAGCAGTTTTGTGGGGAAGGAAAACAAATCATGATGTACAGGTTGACTGAATATTCTCCACAATGTGTCTCCCCTCCGGGCTCCTCAAAGTACTGCATCCATTCAGCAACCTTGTACAGATTGGAGCCCAAAGCACCTGCTTGTCTTTGAGAGAGGAAACGGGAAACCAGGGTAATGTGGAAATGCATTTCAAAGCACCTTATCGACCCTCTTTGAAGGCTGCAGTACCTGCACCATCAGCATGGCTGTGGCCACTGGGGACCTGCTTCTTTGCTTAACGTGAGCTGATTGATTTCAGTGGGCACTTGGTGCCTATGAACTCTAAATTTTAAGGATCTCATCAAGTAAGAACGTAAATCGGTGTCAAGCGTTCTGTGGTTTTTGTGACTCTAAGAGGATTTTGAGTTTCCAGCTATGTGCTCAAATAAAATCTGTTTTTTCTAAAGGGACAGAAAGAAAGAAAATCAGGACAGCAGCAAAGGTGATAATCACTGAATTTGTGTCTGGATTTTCTCCTTCTGTCTTCAAAATACAGAAATGCTATCGCCAAAGTTGACTCTAATTTCCTCTCAGACCGTCCACTGTCTCTTCCATGGACAGTGCCGACATAAAACACAAACACGAGCAGTTAAAACACCTCTATGTGAAGATGACAAAATCAGATTGGTGTAGTAACTCGGTGACGTTTCTCTCCTTTCCCCCCACCCTTCCTTAAACAGCACTGCTACTTGAGAGCAACAGGCATCCTCTCGGAGTTTTGTCGCTGACTTGGAGCTACAGACCTTTGCTGCTGCCAGAAGAAGGAAAGGACAGAGAGGTAATTTCTAAAATGAAATTAAATTAACCACAAAACATTTCCAAAGACTTCATTGCATGTCAGTTCAGAGGAGCCTTTTGGGTTTATGCCATCTCAAAATAAAGTATCAGTACACACTTCAGGACTGTGGCACTTTTCAATACTCTGTGTTGCAGTTCAGAAATTGCAAAGAAATGCAATTGGACCTTGTAATGCCTAAATTAATACTTAGAATTTGTTTTGGAGCATAATCTTCTAATAAAAGAAGAAATAATAGACTTTGCGTAATTATTAATCTCTTGTAATAATCCGCAGTTGTACGGATTATTTTTCAGAAGCACAAGCAGCATCTTGGAGAAAATGACATTTATTGGCTTATTTTTCTTCTGTATGCTGATGAGCGTGCTATCAGGTAAGACTGCTGCTGAATTTATTCTTGTTTTTTCTCTTTAGTATCAGATATCGCTTGTGTATTAATGACATCTGCTGTGGCTGTTAGGAGTGTTTGGCGTGTAGCACTAAGTGATGGTAAATGGGGCATTGCTCATTCAGCTGTTCGAGAAACTAAAATGCTTGGCTATACAGAGGGTCCTTCGTGCTCGTTAAAGAACTTGTCAGCTTCTGGCTACCCAGCAAAACTTCTATAAACAGGAAATCCTGCTGTGTGAGAGCTGGTGCTGATGAGTTTCCTCTTTATTTACAGATGCCCGGTCAATCCAGGATGGAGATGGTAATTCTTAACGTGACGTTCTTTTTATCACTAACAATTAGAAGAGCAATTTGTAACTCCCAGACCTGTCCCCCAGCAGCGGTTTTGGCAGGAACTCTCAGTAACCTCAGTGTAGGGATTTCAGCTAGTTCTGGTGGAGGAAGCGGAGTGAATTGTTAGAAATTTATTTAAAATATATTAAAAGCTGCCATTAATGTCTAAGAATAGAGCTAATGTACTCACAGTCTTAAAACAAAAAGGGGTTATGGTCAAGTCACTAATCCCGTGGTACCAAATCGAACCGGAAAGCACCAGGCTTCTCAACGTATGAGACATATCAGGATTTGGCTGTCCTGAACAGCAATACTACATGTGTGGCTATTTTTCCATGACAAAAAGCTTCAAACAGAAATTGCCACAAATCCAATTAAAGAAATGTTGGAAGAAATCCCTTAGCACAAGCTACCCAGTGGTTCGTGTCACTCTGCGTGGTTAGTCCATTGGATTAGTGCTTGCCTTTGATTAAAGAACCCCTCAACATCCTAATGATGTTTACACTGGCGAACTGATGGTTCTATCAGGTCACCTCTGGTGACCTCGGGCAGAATTCTTTCTGAAAACCAAGCTGCAGAGGAGTATCTGCAGTAACAAGGCACTGCTGTCACTGGTGTACACCTCGGTTAGTACAGACAGCCGGTGGCATCCCGCCTGCACAGCTACGAATGTGTAGGGGGAGTATTGTAACAGATAGGGGAAGCAGAAATATATCTGTGGAATAAGGGCTGGTCACTTTTAATTACAAAGCAGGTTCCTCCATTGTATTTCCTCATGGCTCTAAACTCTTCTGAAGGCACCGTCTGCTTTCACAAGTTTAAGGGCACTGTTCTATTTGTGCACAGCAAATATTTTTTGCGGCAACCTCCTAGTCGAGAGGGTGTCTATTTGAAAACAACCCCTTGCTCAGGCAGCATCCCGTTGCTCTTGTTACCAGCAGTTCTGGTTGTCCTTCACACTGAGCCGAGCAGCAGGCTGCCATGTGAGTCTCAGGTCAGCGAAGCCCGCTCCGCGGATGGTGTTTGGCTGGTTCAGTTGGTGCGTTATCTGCCATCCGTGCCTGCGCGCTGCAAACATCACTCTGAAAACAAAGGTCTGACAATAGGATTGTTGAAGGCTCTTCATCCCCATTAAAGACCCTGCTCCCAAGCTGAGCCTGGCAAGTGGAATTGCTCCCAGTTATTCAACTGGGCTTTAAATCAAATCAAAACACTGGGTTTAGCTTTGCCGCACAGACGGTTGGGATGATGTCGTCTCAGCAAGCGTTTAAACGTTAAATATGTGTCTGTGTTTGCCCAGGTTTGGGCCCACGGGTGGTCAGCTCC
>NW_010398281.1:513-1139 GCF_000710305.1 Buceros rhinoceros silvestris | reverse complement strand
GTTTCAAGGACTATTTCACATTTTCTCAGACATTCCTAGAGCAGACACAAATGCAGCAGCCGTCCCCAAACGGCAATGCCTTTCCTTTCCACTTCCTCAGCCTGCTTCCTTTAGCCTACCTAGAAGAGCTCTTTCACGGGCACCCCCTTGTCGTGGGGAAAGAGCCCCCCAAGGGAACCACACCCCCAAAGCATGCTGGCTTTCAACAAAAACACTTCCTATTACAGTAATCTGCAGTATGTTTTATTTAGCTCTCTACCGGGAATCTTTCCTTTCCATTTCCGGAGCCTGCTTCCTTTAGCCTACCTAGAAGAGCTCTTTCACGGGCACCCCCTTGCCGTGGGGAAAGAGCCCCCCAAGGGAATCACACCCCCAAAGCACGCTGGCTTTCAACAAAAACACTTCCTATTACAGTAATCTGCAGTATGTTTTATTTAGCTCTCTACCGGGAATCTCCAGCTTTGCCATACTGGCCCTTCTCATCCAGCGATTTCTGGTCCTACGTGGAGTATTTCCGGACTCTGGGAGACTACAACAGGATTGATGACATGGCCAGAGCCTTCTTTGCCCAGTTCCCTTTCGGGAGTCACCTTGGCTACCATGTCCCCAAACACGAGCACTAACCG
>NW_010398281.1:0-280 GCF_000710305.1 Buceros rhinoceros silvestris | reverse complement strand
TTTAAATTACTCTTCCTTTTACAATTCCTGCTTTGGCACAAACCCAATAAACTCCTCGATTCTGCTGCGCAGTTCTGGGAGGTTTTTTTTACGCGTTCAGGCTCGCAGCCCTGACCCAGGAAATGCCCCTCTGGGTGTGTAGCGGGTAAATACCAGCCCCTCCAGCACTGGTGGCTGGAAGAACCACCGCTATAATTGACGGACGCATCCTTTGCAAGGTAATAGTCCAGGGTGAGGGGCTCTGAGCAGCCCCTCGGACAGCTCCAGCCCCTTTTTCCCC
>NW_010398280.1:0-2938 GCF_000710305.1 Buceros rhinoceros silvestris | reverse complement strand
TTATAAGAAGACCCCAGCCAGTTGTTTCACTTGCATTGCATCTGTGTGAATGCAAAACAACTATGACCATTTACCTGGCGACCTGCTCTATCCTTAGCCTTGTTTCAGGAGAGGAAGAAAGTGTTTGATTCCAGCTCAGCTTAAAAAATCATAGAAAGCCTTTACCACAGCATTTTAAAAGGTGTTGTACATGAAGGGCAAGAAGAGAAGGCTGCTTCTGTAAGTGATATTTTACTAGAAGATGGATAAACTAGAACTATTTATTTTTTCAGAACCCTAAATGGTGAAGAGAGGAGAGTCAGTTCTGCACTACCTTGAATACATTTGGGTCCAAATTACAGTAGCTTTGGGGCTGAGCTTTTAAGTTGTAGTCTTATCATATATACTTTATCTGTACAGCACCATGATATCAGCCAAGTAATGAAAACAGATTAAATTACCTATATTACACCATTCCAGACAGCATTGGCTCTAAAAACAGTCCCCAACCCCCTGGAGTCCCTCATAAAATGTGGTTGCCTATAGACAGGAAGTCAGCTTCCTCTGTGTATTCAAGGAGTGGAAAGAAACTGAAGTGACCAGAATCCAAGATCGGGAATGATTACAACTCCAGAAGTGCTGTCCCCAGTTTGGATGTGTTATTACTGAGTTGTGTTTGTGCAACTGGCTTCAGTCACCGCCCGATCAGGTCCATTACGCCTATCTTGTGATTGATACTGTTACTCTAAATCTCAGATTGATAAACCCTAAGCAACTTTCACTGCAGCGTGTATCAGAAATCCCTTCAAAATAGACAGCATTTTGTTGCTTTGTAACTTTTACCTGTTTCTGTGAATTCAACGTGGCATGTATTATGCATTTCCCTCAGCACAGAAATAACATGGAAGACTTATGAAAGTTTTTCTGAGTTCATTCCTTGGTCTGACTGAAATTTTGAAGTCCATGGTATGAGAAAGCAAACCCCAATGATTACAGTTGGAATTTGAGAAACCTAGTGTCAGCCCTCTGGAAGATTACATGTGCCTCTCCTGTTAAGTTTGATGGCAATACTTTGGTGTGAAACAGCTGCAATGGGAGCAGAGTCAAGTCATTAACAGTGTGAGACAACAACAACAACAACAACAAAAAGCAAGAATGTGGTCTTTGCTGTTACAGGATGCATGGACAAAATGTCTTCTGCCTGTGCAGGTTTTGGTCACAGTCTTTAGTTTTGAATTTAGGACATTGGAAATGAGGGCATTAAAACACATGTATGAGAAAATACTTTGGAGACCGCGGGACTTTGTTGCGAAATACTTTGGAGACCGCGGGACTTTGTTGCGATCAACTTACTGCAGCATCGTGTGCATGAGCATGGCAATGTTCAGCTTGGACATGAAACTAGGACCAAAGATTCCCATGTTCCACTACTAACTCTCGTGGACTGTGACCACTGCATATTTCTTCATCTTTCCGTCAACTTTTTTCATGTACCAAGTATATATTTTCAGAGCAGAGTTCTTGCAACTTAAGGTAGGGATAAATGAAAACATCCAAAGCAGCTTCCCTTTCTTTAGAGACATAAGCACCAGGTCTGTAAGAGTGAGTGTTGATGGAGAACAAGGCCAAGCAAGATCAGGCCAAGGATGTTCAGCCCAATGTCTCCTTGGCTTTTTTTGCAGCACAGTTGATATATGGTCCTTCCAGTAACCTAACATACCTCCTACACCCCCCCAACGGTAAATATTCCAAAGGAGGTCAGACTAGATCTGTGCTTCCTCAAGCAGCCTGCTCTGGGTGCTCTGCTCTTGGAGGTACAGACATTACCCTGCAGAGTAACAGCCCAGGCACTTGCTTTCACAGCCTGTACTGGCACTGTGCAGTTTAATAAGCTTTACCGCTTAATGATTTTAACCACGAGGATACTGAAGGGACTGGTTCTAGCTCCTTCCTGATAAAACTTGTGAAATGCCTCAAAAATATTGGGTCTTTCCAGTCTTTCTCTCTTTCTAGCCTGTCCCAGGGAAGTTAGATTTCTTACGTAATGCTGGTGAGCAGCACTGGGTGCAGACTGATCTGTTTGGGTTGGTTTGTTTTAATCACGGTGTCATTTTTATTTCGAGTCCTGTTATGCTGAGTGTTGGGTAGCAATAGGCTGAGGCTGATGGCTGTGTCTGTCTTTCCGTTAGCACAAATGTAATAATTCACTACACTTTTTCCAGAGTCAAGTATCTTGAGCAACCTGAACCACCAGCCAAAATCACAGAAGAATATTGCTGAACATACCAGTGCAGGGTGATGACAAGGTTCTGTCTATGGTGCAGAAGACATGAACCCTTAATTTTTAGGTTTTTCCTTTAAAAAAACACCACCCATTTTGTGTGGTAACAGGGCATCTGACCCTCTTTTAACCAATTAAATGTGGGGTTAAAGTACATGCAGGGAATAATTATATTGGACCAGAACTCAAAACAAGGAAGTCTTGCCCAAACCGGGACAGCTATGTCTGTCTTTCCTTTAGCACAAATGTAATAATCCACTACACTTTTTCCAGAGTCAAGTATCTTGAGCAACCTGAACCACCAGCCACAATCACAGAAGAATATTGCTGAACACATCAGTGCAGGGTGATGACAAGGTTCTGTCTATGGTGCAGAAGACATGAACCCTTAATTTTTAGGTTTTTCCATTAAAAAACCACCACCCATTTTGTGTGTTGCAGGAAAGACTTCTTACACTTCAGCAGTCTTAAATTCCTTTAAAACTTAGACAGCAAAGACTTGCTGCTTGAGTACACCTGTCTTCAGCCATTTGCCTGAAGTTCTCAAGTCCCTAAGACATGCAGATTGACCATGCCTGCCAACCTTTGGTCTGCGTGCACCTCGTGCTGACTTCAGTCTGGTTATTTTTTAACATATTGTTAGCTACGGTGATAAAAGTGACCTAGGCTGTTTCTTCA
>NW_010398279.1:1564-16754 GCF_000710305.1 Buceros rhinoceros silvestris | reverse complement strand
CTGCCGTGCTGAAAGACAAAAGGGTTTGTCAACAACAAACTGTACTGTCATTTCATCCAGACAGTAGCTGCCCTCCAGCCACTCTAAATGACCAGAAAAACTCCAGTCTTTGTTATTACGAGGATGCTCAGGATAGCCTACAGCATCACTGTCTGCATATACCTTACGGTGGAGTAATAGTAATGCATGTTTGTAGCCTCTGGTACAGGGTAGCGTTCAACACAGACTGACTTGTATCTGTCGGAGATCTGTAGCAAACATATGGGAGTCAGAAATCTCACGTTAATTTGGTAAGGTTCTTAGCTTTTTATCAGTATGCTTTTAAATGGTTTTATTCTGTTCTACATTCTGCAGCCAGCCACAGGACCAAGTACTTGAAATGAGGAGATGAAACACCCTGCAATAGAGCTAATTCTACCTTTTCCCACAAAAAGGGACTTGTGGATGTCACGATGAGTCAAGATCACATGACTGCTTCAGGTTGCCTTCTACACAGTACAGGCCTCTAAATTCAGAATACCAAGTTTCCAGCCTCTTAGTGCCAAATATCCTTTTAAAAAGGTCTGATGGCAAAGAGATCGAATCCAAATTGTTGACATGATTCTAAAAGCTAAGAATATATTTTTCTTTCCTCAGAGGCCTTACCCATGGGAAATCATCCAAGCCTAAACATACCATCTTCAGGTGATCTGAAAGCTGCCTGACGATGACAGCAGGCCCTGCTGCTGTGCTAACTGCAATGTTCTTCTAGATGTCCCTCCATGCCAGCAGCAGCTCTACTCTGATTAGGCTGTTCAAGGTAGAAAAGCTGGGAAAAAACTGTCCTTCCCCTGTCCTGCTTCTCTCAGAGAGAGGGAAGGGGATTTGCTTTTCAATCACATTGGTTTCCGAAGCTGAAACAATCCTAAGGCCAAACAGAAGAGAAACAGGACCAGCTCTTTGGGTAGGAGGTAACTACTAGCTCAATTCGGCTGTGCGCAGTAAAACTTCACCTGAAGCTTGACATCATCCGTGCCCTACTGGAGGCTTGCTCTCAAGCGTAATTTGACTGACGAAGATCTCTAAAAACTCACACAGTATGAAATATTTCCTCTGCAGTTGGGTGTAAATAAGTTGGCTGGTTGGAGCTTTCCCTATCATGTTTATTGGATTCTCTGATTCTGGCTCAAGGGTTTTTCACATCTGAGAGAAGAAATGCAGTGGTTTGTACTCTTCCCAGGAAGAAAGAAACACTGCTCATCAGGAAAATGAAGTGAGTCTCTCTCCTTGACATTCTGGTTTCTTATTTTACCACACAAACATACGATTTTGACAAATCCAGCACTGACCATACAAGCAAGAAAGCTAGAAACATTGTATCTCCAGTGAGGGTGGAGATGCTTTCATGACTGCTATTTTACTGGTGCCAAGATGACCTTTTGACAGACAGATGAACAATAATGCTAGTCTAACTGTTTATTACAATTGATTGCAAGCAGATGAGAACACTTGAGGCACAAGAAGAGTCTGACAGTGTAGCCAGATGGAAATTCCCTTGAAAAGCCAAACAGCCTTTGAAAGGGTACTTCACCTCTGTTTTTCTGGTAGGCTATGACCTCTGCATTTCCCCCACCGCAGATATTCCAATACAGATCATTCTGTAATGATTGGAATGTATCCCTGCAAGTGTTCCTTTTCTTATACAGCCCATGATAACATTAGTGAAGTGAGATGGATACTCCACAAAAACTTAGATGAGATTGTGGATCTTCTCCTGGAGTTGCTGGTCCCTAGCTGAAAGAAAACGACCACAATTTGTTAGGTTGAGCAGAATCCAGCAGCACAAGAGAGGGCAGCTCCACTCCCCCAGGTTCAATCAGTAGTGAGGCTGAGCATGCATTTTCAAACATGCAACCGTGTACAAACACATATATACACATACACATGACCACACCACCAACATAGGTGGACACAGAGCAGTCACAAATACCAACAGCTTCTTCCTGTCCCTCTCTCTTGCTAAGCAGGATGGAGGTATGCTAGAGGGGATATATACATATACACATACGTACAAAGTGAATCCCTCCAGCAGCTGGGCTCAGATACATCACCTGCCCTGTAACTATCTCCAGATCCTGGCACTTGGACTGACGGACCCCAAGCCATCAGCCTCACTCCACTTGCTGGTACAAACCCTCACACACACATGTGTACATATATAGCTCCACAACAGATGATCAGGACTCCCTTGGACCCCCACTAGCCAGCCCTCCTACAGCACCACCCTCAGAGACGGACATGCACACAGCTCTCAGACCACACTATCCACTCGCTGCATAGTCTAGCCTGATACTCCAGCACCCACATTCTCTATCACATACCCCCACTCGCCACAGTCACTAGCAGCGCAGACACACATTATTTCTTGTTCCCTTGTCCCAGTCCAGCCGCTGGCACTTAAGTCCGCTCATTCTGGTCTCTCTAGTTGCTGGCACCAATGACACATGAGCCCTTTGACCTGCGGTCTGACTGTAGGTGCTGGCACTTAGACCTCATACTCACACACATACAGATTACAGTTCCTCACCCAGGAAAATATTCAAAAACGGAGTTTATTACAAAGAGAGGACATATTGACCAGCTGCTGTTTACACGTGACCAGTCCATTTCGTACCTTCATCCCTCTATATTCACATGCTTGTTCCTTCCCAGAACATCCAGATCTATTCTTTCCTGTACTTTTGGTTCCTCTCCTAAACATAATAGGTCCAGTGTAATCCTGAAATGCTCCTCCTCTGCATCCCATAACGTGCCCCCTACATCTAGGCAGCAACTCCCAGGAAGTCCATAAGGTGCTCCAGCACTGACTCATCTTGATGAGTTTCTCTCATGAGCCATGGGGATGAGGATCCTCCACGACAACCCTGGAAAGGGTCCTTCCTCCGAGTCCTTAATTTGGGTTCCAGCCTGCCACCATGCCCCTGTGCTCCTCTGAGTTTGTGGAGTTGGGCATTTGCCAGGCTGACGGGGCTGGGAGCAACCAGGGCAAGCGTTACTCAGGCTTCCCCAGCTGCCAATGTCTATCTGCATTATGTTGTGGGGTGCAAGCAAGTCTTCATCATATAAAGTAACCAAGTTTAGCATCATTACTTCTTAAGCAAGTACTCAGGGCAATACTGAGTGAAACAAAGGCAATCCAGAAATTAAATTAGCTTCTCTTTCAGAAACTATGGCCATCTGGATTCAAAACTGATTTTTATTTATCGGTCCTCAGCCATTTTTTTTTCCTTTTTTTCTGCATTTCTTACAATGCTTCCACTACACAATTTTGACACAGAGCCTGGATAAAGCTGTTTTATACTCCCCAATTCATATAGTAACTCAATGTATCTATCTTATAAAGATGCTGCTAAAATACAGGAAAACTAGAAGACAATGTGAACCTTAGTATCACCTAGGCGAATTCAGATCTGGGATTTCAGTTCCATTCAGCTGAATCCTAGTCCTTTCTACTGGACTTGTTGCTTCAGCTTTAACCTCTGAATTTTGGTTTCAGCTCCCTCTGAGCCATAAAATCATGTCCCCAGCTGCTTTGGCTTAAAATAGGATGCACAGTCCAAGAAAAGTTCTTCAGGCTTCACTGAAGCATTGCAGCCTATGTGAGTACAACATGAGACATTTTGATGCTCACATTTTTTTACAGACACAAAAAATCTGTAATGGAGTGATTTTTAAAATTATTATTAAAAACCCCAAACAATCCAACAACGAACCAACATATTCTATCACACTACAGAAATAAGAAATGGTTCTTCCAGCAATTCTGGGTCCCTTGACCAAACTCCATAGAGGTGTTTGAGAGGAAAGAATGTAATGCAGAGCCTGGAAAAATCCAAAGTGCTGAAACAAAAGCATAAATTCACAGTTCCTGATCTGCTTGTTCAAGCTGTTCTTCTCATTCCCACAGGGAAAGTATTTCCATGTTTGCAGGAACAGCCAACAATGGGTTAAGAAAGTGTCAGTGTGAGGCAACTGGTGTCAGGGTTGGTGGTTTGCACTACAAGGCAGAAAGTGTCTCTTCCGTGTTTTCAGGGAAGGACAGTCTTCATCTAGAAGATGGTAATCTTCATGTGGGTAAAACAGATGTCATCAAAGCAGGGGAGCTACACAAAACATTGCGTAGAGACAATTCATCTTTCCTGGCAAGCAATCATCCTTACTTGTCCCTACCTGTGGTGGGCTGACCCTGGCTGGACACCAGGTGACCACCAAAGCTGCTCTGTCACTCCTCCTTCTCAAAAGAATGGGGGAGAGAAAATACAATGAAAGGCTTGTGAGTCGAGAGAGACAGGGAGATCACTCACCAATTACTGTCACGGGCAAAACAGACTCAACTTGGTGAAATTATTTTAAATTATTATCAGTCAAATCAGAGTAAGATAACAAGAAATAAAGCCAAATCTTGGAAGTACTTTTCTCCTACACCTCACTTCTTCCCAGGCTCAACTTTACTTCCAAACTCTCAACCTTCTCCCCACAAGTGGTGCAAGAGGACAGGGAATGGGGCTTGTGGTTGGTTAATCACTCACTGTTTCTGCTGCTTCTTCATCCTCAGAGGGAGGACTCCTCACTTTCTTCCCCTGCTCAAGTGTGGGGTCCATTCCACAAAAGATAATCTTCTACGAACTTCCTAATTGCGAATCCTTCCCACGGGCATCAGTTCTTCACAAACTGCTACAGCATGGGTCCTTTCCAGAGGGTGCACTCCTTCAGGAGTGGAACAGACTGCTCCAGTGTGGGTTCCCCAAAGGGACGCAAACCCTGCCAGGAAACCTGCTCCAGTATGGGCTCCTCTCTCCACAGGACACAGGTCCTGCCAGAAGTCTGCTCCTGTGCAGGCTTCCCACAGGGTCACAGCCTCCTTTGGGTGCGCCCACCTACTCCAGTGTGGGGTCCTCAACAGGCTGCAGGTGGATATCTGCTTCACTGCAGATTAGCATACTACGGTCTTCTCCACAGGCTGTTGGGGGATCTCTGCTCTGGCTCCTGGAGCACCTTCTCCCCACTCCTTCTTCACTGACCTTAGTGTCTACAGAGTTGTTCCCCTCATACGGTCTCACTCCTCTCTCAGATTGCAATTGAACTTTTTTTCCCCCCTTCTTAAGTCTGTTATCACAGAGGCATTACCACCAACACTGATGGCCTCAACCTCGGACAGCCACAAGCTCATCTTGGAGCCAGCTGGAATTAGCTCTATCTGACATGAGGGAAACAGCTTCTCACAGGAGCCATACCTCAGGCACCCCGGTACCAAAACCTTGCTACAAAAACCCGTTACAATATGCAGCACATAGCCAATAGGTCTTTCTAATCACCACCAAAAGGTTCTTCCAGCATGAATATATTCTCTCCTTCAGCACTTAAAATCAGCTCATCACGAAGCCTGTGAATGGGTTTTCATTTGTTGTATTTTTTTTAAGAAAATGAAACTTCTTTAGTTTCTATAATAACAAGTAAAAGACTGAATTATTGTTTAATGTCCCCTTGAAATTTTAGCATTTTTTTTCACATCAAATAGCTCATGGATCACCTATAAAATAACAATGGAAGGAAACCAAGGGATGACTGGGGATGCAACTCTGCTCTGCAGCGTGCAAACAAGAGTAAAACTGTTTAACAGTGAATCAGATCCAGCTTTGCCATGCAACACTAAGCTGTTTTTCATGCTGTTTTAATAGATGAAAGGACTGGTCCTCACCTGATTTAAATCAATGTTCTTCCATTTAATGCAATAGAGCCATGCATACATACACTAAACTGAAATTTTGTCCTGAGATTTTTACTGCAAAGCATGAGCCAAGTTAAAGGTGAGATGAATTAGGGTTTAATTATGAACTGAATTATCAAAACCGTGGCCAGACACTAGAATGGTGTTCCCGATGGTACAGCTTTTGAATCAGACTCTGATCTCTCTGGCATTACTGTACAGACATCCTTAATGCAATTATTCTAACTGTAAGCTAAGGCATGAATCTGAAGTGATTTATCCTCATACAATGCCTTGAATGAACCCATTTCAGCTGAGCATACATAACTAATCTTTCACTACACGCTTCCAGCCATGCATCAAGATCTGATTCAGTCCACTACTTATTTTTATTCTGCTTAGTCTAATAATGCCAGGATTTTCTAACACTATAACCTCCTCAGTCAAAAAAAAATGCTCTCCTGCCTTTTTTAACACTAATTTAGAGTCAATGTAAAAAAGTCAAGAGAAACATATTTGCTGCTGCTTTATACTGTAATGACTAGTAGATTTTAACTAGTAGATTTAGACCAGTAGATGACTAGTAGACTGTGTCATGGTATCTTTTGTGATAGATCTAATATGAGGAGAACTCATAGTTATCCGTCAGTACAAGCTTCAGTAAATTTTTATTACACTCAATTTCCGTTAGATATTCTGATCTTCTTGACACTACACATTAACACTACATGCTAATAATAGTTTAGCTTAAATCAATTCAATAAGTGCACGGATTTAAAATATATATATATATAAACAAAGGCAACCCTAGAAGCCATACATTCTTTAAATGGGCTAAGCAACACAAACAGATACAGCAAATAAAAAGCAAGGGAGATGTAACAATCCTGTCTTTAAAAAAAAACCTAAGAACTGAAACAGAAAGTAATTCAATGTCTCACAAAATCCATGTGGCAAATCCATTCATTAAATCTACCATAGCCTTCTTGATTCTCTCTCCAGCCGTTGAACACAAAACCACACTCCCTGCAATTTCATTCATAAACTAACTTCTCTGAAGATCTCCGGGTGTAGATAATTTATGACAATACCACAATATTACTCCAGCATTAGCGAAAGCAGTAGCCAAAGAAAAATAAACACAGCAGCGTTAATATATTAGTAGGATCCTACTGTATAACTGCTGAAGTCATCCTCCTGTGGCTTGCCAAAGAAACTGCTTATCCATAGCAATCTTTCAATGTCACATTATAACAAGTCTTCCCAAGCATCAACAGGACTTTTTTCTCTTTTTTTTTTTTAAAACAGAATACTTTCTAATCTCAATAGGATCCAAGAGTTCCTTTGTTGCTTACACCAAACATTCCTGTGTTTCACCATTTTCCATACCTTTTTTCAAATATCCCTGTAATTATGCAGGCTGAATTACATAAAGGCACATCCCCTGGCTTTCTAAACTCTGTACACCTCAGTGACCAAATCACTTAGATTCAGCAATCCTTAAAGATTCCCACAAGAAAAGAAGCAAATCTGCTCACTAAATGCCTTGTAACTTTTGCTTAATAGTCAACCCAGTCTTCCTTTTCAATTACCAGTGAGTTCTTACATTGTGATTACAGTAATCAGGTGAAGGGGCTGGTACCATACAAGAGGAAGCTGGCAGTACCTAGAAACACGGTATTCTGCTAGTGCACATTCAGGAACTAACCAACCACTTCCACTGCAAGCTTATGCAGCACTATCTCAAAACTACCGTCACAAAAGGCTGAGACTGTTTTGGGTGCTTCCAACTAACACCCTGGTGGCTACATGCAGTTCTACTACAAAAGAGCCCAAAGACTTGATAGTCACAGAAGCACACTGGCCAGACACTTGGCGACCTTCCAACATTACTGGGCTGGGGTGGTTTTCAAGACATTTTGCTACCAGCATCAGTGTATTCAGTCTCCTTGAGAGCCTGTCTTCACAGGAGGCGGCTTCAGATCAGAGGTGTTCTTAGTCTGAAATGTGAGGAATTCCTCTTCGTTACATAAAAGAATGCTTTACTTTACAACTCTTAAAATGTAGGCTGATTCATCAGGTGATGAAGTAGAAGAAAGTTTCTCAAAGCAGCAAACTATCAGAGATTTTGGAGAAAAAGTCTTAAGAGTTGACACAATGCTTGTGTCAACAAAAGGATTATTTTTCCAATAAAATTTCAGCCACTCTCCAAACAAAACAATTTGTCCTAACAAAAAACGACATTTGTTTTTAAATCAACAAAATTACATCTTGCTTAGAGTGCATATCTGCATATCTGTTAGCTGGGGATATGATTCTTTTTCATGGTCTTTGCCAGTTTAAGCATAAAAGTAAAATTTCTCAGAATAAAGCAAGACTGCCTGTGCTAGTAAGAATATGAGAAGATGAAACACCTGTACCAGATTCTAACCTGCTCATCTGTCCATGTCCTCAGATTGACCAGATTGACTTACTCACGTTTCTTTCATTTACACAGTTAAAGCAGAAATGAACAAACCTTTGCAACTGTTTGAAACTGAAATAAACAGTAAACCTTGGCAGGACCACAGCTGACAAAAATGCAATTCCTACAAAATGAGGAACACCCAGCATGTCACACAGACAAAATAAATTCAGAGACATGAAGGAGAAGCACGTGAGCACAGACAAGACAACTAAGAAACTGCAAGCTTACACATCTGCAAAAAGGCAAAGAAAATAGTGCAGACTACTTCATCAGCATGACTATCTTGGTTCAGAGAAGTTTACTGCAAGTTTGCATTACTCTGGCATTGTTCATCAAAATCTCACATCCAGTTTGCCTTTTCCAAGGAACTGAAAAGAACTACCACAACATGAACCTTGTGCGCAAAATGGGTGGCTATTTATCTCAGCAATGTCTCAACGAAACAACTGATTTCAGATTCCCCATGGAGATTACCAAGGTCCCACAGGAATATGTCACAGTGATCACCTATGAGTTCCTCCAACAGATCTTCCAACTATTTAGCAAAAATCTTCCTGTTGGTGCTTGGAATACAACCAAGATTCATAAATTCCAAAATGGAATTCATCGACAAATTGAAGAATTAGAGAGATGTTTGTCAGAAGAGCGATCAAAAGCAAGAAACAGCTTTCAAACATGGATTCTAAAAAGCACTCGATTCAGCGTGAAAAAGTACTTCCAAAGAATCACCAGCTTCCTAGAAGACAAGCAATACAGCCACTGCTCCTGGGAAGCAGTCCGAATGGAATTCAGAATGTGCCTTATAATTTTTGACCGTCTTTTTAAAAACCATACATCATAAGGAGGTAAGGTCTTCTGGATTCTTTGTAAGAGTCTGATAATTTTGCCCTTTTTGATAGGTTTTTAATTTCCACATTTTAATCATTTTCAAATTGATAATTGTTTTCAAAAAGCATTCAGTACTCTGAGTTAAACACGTAGAGCACTGAAGTGAAGGGGCACATGGTTATCACCACTTCTGTAGAAGACAAGCTCTTCAAAAAACAAGTGGATATTGCTCCTCCGTATTCTCTTTTTTGCACCACAAAACAGTTTTGTTGGTGTTTCCACAGAATATGCTAATTGTTTTACAATCTGAAACTCCGGCATTTGGACACTGTATAGATACTACTTTTGCATTACTTCACCAATGCAGAAAAAAGTACAAGATGCAGACACGCATAAGGAAGACAGACCTTCCTGGAGCCCTGTATGCTACAAAGACGTTAATTTACAAAACAGATGAGAATTCAACATGCCTTGGACCTCTTTAAATTAAAAAATAATGATGGGTAGACCCCCTGAGCTAGGAAAGTCAATTACCAGCTTTGATCCTTACTTTGCAAGTAGACTTATCTCTATATCCTATGGGGATATAAACTCCATCTTTCTACACAGCATACTCAGTAACTACAGCACATTCAGTAACTACATCGTATTACAGAACTATAATACGGATTTTTAGGATATATTGGTTCACAGTGTGGTCCCACACAAACTTCTCTCTAAATTGGAGAGATACGGATTTGATGGGTGGTCTGTTCCATGGATAATAAATCAGCTGGATGGTCACTTCCAGAAGGTACTGGTCAACAGCTCAATGTCCAGATGGAATGGGTGATAAGCGGTGTCCCTCAGGGGTCCATACTGGGACCAGTGCTCTTTAACATCTGCATTAATGACAGAGAGAGTGGACTCAAGTACATCCTCAGCAAATTTGCAGATGACACCAAGCTGAGTGCTGCAGTTGACATGCCTGAGGGAGGGATGCCATCCAGAGGGACCTTGACAAGATGAAGAAGTGGGCCCATGTGAACCTCCTGAAGTTCAACAAGGCCAAGGTCCTGTATCTGGGTTCGGGCAATCCCTGGTATCAATAAAGGCTTGGGGATGATGGGATTGAGAGCAGTCCAGCAGAAAAGGACTTGGGGCTGAAAGGCTGGACATGAGGGAACAATGCATGCCCACAGACCAGAAAGCCAACATACCCTGGGCTGTATCAAAAGAAGTGTGGCCAGCAAGTCAAGGGAGGTGACTCTGCCACTGTACTCCGCTCTGGCGAGACCTCACCTGGAGTACTGCATCCTCAGCACAGGAAACACACGGACATATTGGAGAGGAGGCCACAAAAATGATCAGAGGGCTGGAGCACCTCTCCTGCGAGTACAGGCTGAGAGAGTCGGAGAAAAGAAAGCTCCAGAGAGACCTTACTGCAGCCTTTCAGTACTTAAAGGGAGCTTATAAGAAGGATGGGGACAGACTTTTTAGCAAGAACTCTTGTGAGAGGACAAGGGGTAATGGTTTAAACTAAGAGAGTGGTATATTTCCTCTAGATATAAGGAACAGTGAGGGTGGTACAACACTGCCCAGAGAGGTGATAGATGCCCGGTCCCTGGAAACATTCCATGTCAGGTTGGATGGGGATCTGGGCAACATGATCTAATTGAATATGTCCCTGATCACTGCAGGGGTCTGAACAAGATGACCTTTGAAGGTCCCTTCCAACTCAAAGTATTCTATGGTTTTATGATTCTGTAAAAACTATGTATCTGCTCTATCTGTTCTGAGTTCATAAGCAGACAGGATTAATCTGAAACTATTTATTATATGGATACAGATGCAAACAAGTATCTTCCACTCCTCTTTTGCTTTCCTTCCCTCATACAGGTAGAGCCAAGCAGTGCTTCAAGTCATCACCTTCATGAGACTCAAAGGACCTTGAATAAGCTGCATCTTAGTACTACTCTCCACAAATTAGAAGACTGGATGAGTTCTGATATGGTTTTTTTTTCCACCTCATATATTTCTAAGCATATCTGATTCCTAAAATACATTTATCATAAATGGAATGTGTTGAACTGGAATGTAACAGGAAAAGAGTTAAAATATTTCTGTGACTGTATGGGACTTGGAAAAAAAAGAGAATATGCTGAAGAGAAAAAATTCAATATGCTGTTACCATTACCTGAGGATAGAATCTCAATGTTTTACCCAAGAAGTCTGAGGCCTGGACAGCAACATTAGTTCTATGTCTTTCCTTTATTGAAATAGAATATATGTTTCAAAATCCCTTCCCACTTTGGGGGGCGGGGGGGGAAAAAGTCCTAATTCCGCATGTAGCTGTCTTAATGGAACGGTATTACTATCCCTGGTCCCAAGAGTGCAACAACAGGACACCTAAAACTGCCTAATTTTAGACATCTAAATTAGACACTGCGCTAACGAGATCAGGCCCACCCACTTCATTCTCACATGCTCCTATTTTACAGAAACAGGAGCAGAAAAGAATGGGTTCAGACTCCCGAATATAAGTCTACTTTTAATCACCAGTGTAAGAGTTCAGTTCTTTAACTGGTTGTACAGGGTGCATAAGATCAGTTTGGCACAGTTAGTGCTAAACATCCCATAACCTCATGAATCAACCTCTGGATTCTCTGTTTTGTTAATTTAAACACTTTGCAACTACACTGACACCACAGTAACATTTGGTGGCAGCAGTGTATGTTCAAGCACATTTGATTTTGAATATATTTTTTTAATTTGCTTCTTTTAATGTATAATTACTGTGGGGAATTAATATAGCCCAATGTTGGATACACAGCTTAAGGAAGTTGCTGAACTGAAGCACATGAACTTCACGTTTCCCTGTGCATAATGCAACATGCATGATGATGTCAAATTTTATCTATGCACCTGTATCTATGCTGGACATACTTCCCTTTGCTTAAATCTGCACTTGGATTTCAGTCTCTGAAAAGCCAAGAGTTAGCACAGATTTCATCAGTTACGACTGACACAACCTCACACATCCCACTTGATTCCATCAATTCTTCATGTGATCACAGCATATTTCGGTTAGGTAATGACAGCACCGTAAACAAAAGCCCATCCCTGGGCAGTGTGAAACATTCTCTTCTTTCATCTGCTCTTCTATGGGAGGTACCTCCATGAATCTAAAGCAGACATACCTGTTAACTCATGCATGCTTTTTTGTCAACTGGGATTCACATTTCAAGATGCAAGGTTTGGGGGGTTGATTTTTTTTTTAAACAAAGAGGCTGTAAAGACATACACTCATGAGATGATAATTTGTAGTATCCAGGTGAACTTAACTCACTGGTGTCAGGTAAGGATTTATAGGGAACAGGTGTTTAAGAACCGCCCTTGCAAGCTTTCTGCAAAAAATCCCTGCCTTTACAAGCTAAAGGTAATTATATCTTATAGAAGAAAGAAGAAGTTACTGTAGACAATACTATTTTCACATATCCTGTCTGGAATTCAGTGTTAACCCTCAATGAGGATACATATGCAACTTTCTATTCCTGTGGAAAGAGCTGCACTGTCTGAGAATGAACATGGTCTTCTGTCATCTGAAGTCAAGCAAATTTAAATCTCTACCTTTTCCCTTCAGAAGTATTTAGAAATTAAATACTTCACTTTTCTATGAAAAATTCTAGTGTACTGTTGTTACATGTAGCTTTTACCACTAAACTTTTTTTAACTTGTGTAACTTTTTACACTTACTGTAACTGGACACCCAAAGAAACAAAATTATGTCAATTTGTTCAAGTTTTTTTAGGTTGTTGCTTTTAAAACCACTAGGGATACACACTACTTCAATGTCTACCTTATCAAGCACTCTATTACTATGTCAGTGAGTACTTCCATACAAGACCAAAGAGAAAAAAAGACACTAAAATGAGAAACTTAATGGTGCTCTTAGACTCTTAGAATCAGTGCAGCAATTCAAAGTCACTTCAAATTTCTTTTAAGCAAGAAACTGACTACAGTTCAAAGTCCTCTAACTGAACAGTTTCTTGCCTGTTTTCCTGGGTAAAAGAGGAGAAAGCAGAAGTCCATATTTTTCAGGGAAGCACCATCTGAAACATTCACTGCTAGCATTTGTACTGTGTTGTCCCAGTCAACGAAAGGTTGGATCACTTTCAAATATGGATAGTTGAGAAATGGAAAAGATAAACTGCAGGTCTCCCATGATTTAGAGCTGGGCTAAGGAATGTATGACCAAAGGGTGAGAAATACAATGGAAGTTAATTTCTTAGAGCCCTCAGCCACACTTGGTTTCAGCACAGAGAGTGTCACACAGTCATGGGCTGGTGTCAAGCCTACCCAAGCTGTTGTTTTAGATGCCTGTTCAGCACTCTCTCCAGTCCTTGGTTTAGAGACTGCACTCACTTATCTGCTAGCACGTGTTTTAAAACTTCAGAGCCGCAATCATGACAATTTTTTTTTTGTATCCCCAAATGTAAATGTAAAATTACAAAAACAAGAATCCCAAACCAATGCTCACTACAGCACTGACAGACTTAAGACAGGAGAGGTCCTCTTTTACTGAGTACCTGGATATACTGCATGTTACTGGCCACAGAATTTGCTAGTCTTTCTGGATTAAAAGCCTGCACCTTTTGATAAGACAAGGTTATGTGCAATCTTCACACAAAATTAGAAAATCCACTGGTTTTGGTTTGTTTTTTTTTTTTCTAGTTGTTTTGGTGTGGTAAGGAGATGCCCTCAGCAGCAAAAGTGACAGAAATTTTAAATTAAATCAGAATATTAGTTTCCTAGATCAAACAGATTGTGGGAAGTCTTGACTGAAGAGCCTTTTCCTCTTAAGAAGTGTGTTCCCATGAAGCTATTTGATTAGCCTAAGTCCCTTTTTATCTTTTTGGGGCAAATGAAACTAACATTATGGTTCACAAGACCGGACGACACAATTTTACACCCCTTCTTTCCCCACTAGTCAATCCTACATTCTTGTCCTGCAGTAACATTTGCTGAACCTTTTCCTGAGCTTGTCAGACCAACAGGAAATTATGCAAACAAAACAAACAAATGAAATCCATACTTTACTTCCAAGGTAAAGATTTCAAGTAAAGCAGGGAAGAATGCCCACTGCATATGAGAACTGGCACAAAAGCGAAAGGGGAGCGTGGCAGCAAGACTGCATAAGAACCATAGGACAATGGTGAGCAAAACCTCCTCTTCTGTTATCTGGTCCAAACTCCTTCAAAAGAGCCTCTGAGTTACTCGTCTGTGCAACTATTAGCTCTTCAACTATACCTGCAGCTTATTCATAAGCCTTTTTCCTTTAGTATACTAATGTGCTAATTACCCATCACCAAAGAAGCTCACTGAAGAGGTAAGCTGATAATTTCTCTAGAGGCAAATGTAATTTAAAGTAGTTAGCAGTGAAAGGTATCTCTTACTCATTTTAGCTTTCTGCCTCTATGTTACCTGCACAGGCCTAAGTCCCTGGCTCAGAAGAGGCTCACCAGACTCATATCTGTCAAAGGTACTACTGAAGCATGTAATCCTGAGTTAAGAGCCTAAACTAGACAAATGAAAATAACATTATGTTTTGTCTACAAACTACTCTGAGATCTTAGTTTACTTGACTCATGATAAACACTGAATATTAAAAAGGAACGGTATCATGTCTTTCCTGTAACATTTTTAAACCACTGCTATTCCAAATGACTGTGTGATCTGTGTTCCCAGGGCACTTGGCCCTCTTTGCTTCTCTTAGTTTCCATTCCAGTACACGAGTGCCTTGCTCAGGGACATCAAATGATGCTGAGTACTTTGCTGGCAGTTGATAAAGAAACATTTATTGCGAGAGAAATATCAGCAAAGGAGCCGAAGTCATTTGGTCCAGTCCCAAGCTTCACATCACTCACTAATGCGCTCTGAGTAGCACCAGCTACTACACCAACACTGCAGCAAACAGCATTAAATCATCATTCCAAGCTGTGCGATGCCAAACAACATCACCCTATTCTACATCCACCTCCTTTTGCTCTTCAGCACTTTCTGGAATTCAGTATTGCTTGACTGCACTCTGTCTACCTTGTGTTGTTCTTTCTACCCTACCCTGCTCTCTGAGATGTGCATACTCTCTGTTTAACAGCTTCCTTTTTTTT
>NW_010398279.1:0-1453 GCF_000710305.1 Buceros rhinoceros silvestris | reverse complement strand
TTTTTTTTTGTGTGTGTGTGAGTGCCAGGAGCCCTCTTTCTCTAGCCTACACAGGACAGAAGCAAAACATCACAAATGAGTAAAGTCTTCAAGTCTTAGCATAATATACTTTGATATGGTGGAAGAGGGGGTAACAGGCTTTCTGTCCGCCTGTGTGAGAACATCTGGTCCATAAAATCTCCAGTTGGATAAGAATCTCCACAAGATTTTTTTCTGAGTATCCCTCATTATATACAAATCAGATCTGCATGCAAAAACACAATTAAAGGGCTTGGAGAGTAGAAACAAACCTATTGTCTATAAAAGAAATCACTGCAATCTAAGCAGGGGCAGGAAGGATCCTCAACCAGCCTTCATCCACCTGATAATCATACAGGTAACCTGTTCTTGCTCTAACTTGGTTTAGGACACACCCCTGCATCAATCAGAACATTTTGTTTATGAGAGCTGCCCACAACCAGCCCCAGAACAATCTGATCTGACCATCAAGTGAGAGCAGAAGGCCTCTACACCTTAAAATGTCAACCGGCAGTAGTCTTGCCAGAAGAAACACAGATGATCTGGCTGCAGCCAAAACTCTCCGGGAGCCTCCACCAATCAGGACTGCTCTGCGCTTGGATTGCAGCTGTTCTCTTTCAAGCCAACAATGGGTACCTCTAGGGTTTGGTGGTCCACCCATCAACAATCACTCCTTTTTTTTCCCACAACAAGCCCTCGGTCAGCCTCTGAGAGATCAGCTGTCAGGCTGTCAAGTGATGATGCTGCTAAGACTGGCAGAGGCTTAAAATCCTGTGTTCCACTAGTGCACATGGAGTTTAACACAAACCGTTTTCCATTCTGCAACCTTGCAAACTAAAAGCAACATCTAGCACTCTAAGCCTGTCTCTCCACAAGTAAATGACTTGGCAGATCACAGCACGGCATGTTTCCTGAGACGCTAACTTTCAGCCCAGCATTAAGAGAACTGCAGCAAAACTGCAGTTTTTAACAGGCTATGCCTAAGCGTTTGCCATGTTGCAAGACAAACTCCCAGTCCGCGGTGCTGAGCCTCCTATTCCTTTGCTCACGGGTATACACGGGTAGGCTCTGGACCTCACCTCCCTGCGTCAGAGGACGGTGCAGAAAGGCAACAGGTCAAGTGGGCTTGGAAGAGGACTGGATTTAAATAAACAGAGAGGGGGAAGGACAATCCATACCCAAGCCTGATGACTACTTGCCTTCTCCTCTCTTAACCTGCGTACACACTCGCCCACCCGATGCCTGCCAGGGCGGGCGTCAGGAGCCCCCGCGCCCTGCCCAGGGGTGGCTGGATCCCGCCAGCCTCCAGGCACCCACCGTGCGGCAACAGGTCGACAGAGCCAGCAGCTCCCTGATCAAGACCGCGCAGACACCCGGAGCTCTGCAGGAAATCACGCAGCGACCTACCTTTCGAAGACGGGGTGGGGAGGGGAGA
>NW_010398278.1:34238-34870 GCF_000710305.1 Buceros rhinoceros silvestris | reverse complement strand
AGAACTGCTGCAGGCTGAGCATCACACACGGGGCCAGGGCCCGTCCCTTGCTCTCGCTCAGTGTGCTGCTGCCAAGCGTCACGACCAGGCGTGGGGCAGCCGCTCCTGGGGCACTGGTGACACGCAGCACACACATACGAGGAGACATGTCTGACCCACGGCACACGCAGAGCAGGAGATGTGCCTGGCCAAGCTACGCTCTCATATCCCCCGCCAGCAGGTTCCTCTGGACCGGGGGTGTTTGGAGCTCATGCTGCAATGCAGCCCGAGAGCCAACATGGTCCCAAGCTTCCTCGCCTAAACCAGACCAAACCAGTCTGTGATGTGAGCTCAAAGCCACCTTCCTTCTCCTCCCAGCAACTGCACAGAGCAGATCTCTAATTCAAATGAGGACCCAGCTGGGAGTCCGTTCAAAGGCAGATTTTCTGTGCTGTTTTCCCGATAACACGAGGATGATATCCTGCCCTGAGTTACTGCTGTGCCCCATCCTGCCACAAAAAATCCTATCGCCAAGCAGGTTGATGCTCCACCACTACTGAGGTCTAACTGCCCTTTGAAAACTGACAGATCTGATAAAAGATATGAAAGCGCGCGCCAGACTCCTGGCAGGCAGCTGCTGGCTCAGGGAACAC
>NW_010398278.1:32135-33703 GCF_000710305.1 Buceros rhinoceros silvestris | reverse complement strand
GGAGCAGCAGCCTCGGCCCTTTTCCTGCTGCCTTCATTTCCTGTAGGGTAACATGTGGTATTGCTTCCTCTTAAGCCGCCTCCAGCATCCACAGAGGAAGGATTTCTCGCCCTTCTTTGCTGATTGTGGAGGCACGTCCTTCTGCACAGAGGCCAGACCTGTGGGCGGCACAGCAGCTCCAGCCGGGCAGGCAGAACACCCTTCTGCCCCCGAGCCGTGCGGTACCCCCTGCTGCCCCTGGCACAGCAAGACGGGCTCCTCCACCAGCAGTCCCAACCTTTTCCCTTCCCTGCAGCAAGGAGCTGCCTGCCTGTCCCGCGGGCGGGAATCCTCTGCCTGCCCCACGGGCCCCACTGAAGACGTGACCCAGGAGGACACAGAGCAGCTTTCTACAAACACCAGAGCTTAGTCATGTACGTTCCCAGTGCCCAGTCTTCCTGCCTCAAATTCCTCCAGTTCCTCCTGGCATGCAGCACATCTCCAAATGCACCATTTGATGTCCAGTCCCACTTTTTTCTCTGCTGCAATTTGCACGCCTGAAAATTTCACAGAAAAGGATTTTCACAGAAAAAAAAAAAGGAGCTCTGCAGTGAGGAGCAGAAGTTAAGTGAAAACGTATTTCCGTGCTGTACTCCAAGCAGTGCCTTAGCCAGCACAGGGCTCTCTGCCCAGGGCTCGGGGCTCTGTCCTTCACGCCTAAGCGCAGGGTCCTGGGGCTGGGCTGGCCCTCGGCAGCAGGACAGCATGACACCAGCATGCTCTGCGGTGGAGCAAACACCCACAAGGGAACCAGGAATGTTATTTCTCCCAAACACTTTGTTCTAGTGACTGTTGCAAAAGGTGTATAAACCTCCTTTCTTCACCAAATGCAAAAACCCTGTCACTGATTGCAGGGGATCCCTGGAGAATGCCTGGACAGACACAGCATCTCCCTTCGGCTTCCCCGTGCCCCTCACTCGCTGCCGGGGTGGCTGCTTCCCACCAACACCTTCTGTGAACATAGTGATCTCAGCTGCCAGCGCAAACTGGGAGCAGCCCCCCCACCCGCTCCGAGGCAGAAACCAGCTCGTACTTAACATCCCTTCGGCTGGCCTGGCCACCTCACCGCACACCAGCCGAGGCTCAGCTGAGCCTTCCAGCCTGCCCAGGAACTCCCTTACCTTGGAGAAAGTTGCGTTGGCCAGTGAGATCGTAATGTCCCGGGACACGCCTGTGGGCATCGGCTCTAAAGAGGCCGGGACGATGCGCGGACAGTCGATTTTCTTCTAGTAAGTACAAAACAAGGGAAAAAAACCAAGAAGACATTAGCTGGGTTCATGCTGAGCGTCACCGATGACGAGGCACGAACACACATCAAGTCCTTGATAATAAGATTAATTCCACTGCATCTGTCAAGGCAGACCTTGCAGAAAGTGAAATGTCAATACACAAAGCAGTAATGCCACGCGGAGCCTTCCTCCCCCGAGGAAGGCTTTCAGTCCAGCCCAGCAAGGCACGGCCTTAAAACCTACCCCATTGTACCACAGCATGGCAGACGGGTTTCCAGGAGGGAACCTCCGCCAGCTCCC
>NW_010398278.1:28719-32094 GCF_000710305.1 Buceros rhinoceros silvestris | reverse complement strand
ACAGCAGGGCGGCCGGTTTCCAGGGAGGAACCCTCCGCCAGCTCCCGGACACCGGCAGCATCGGCAGCTGGGGCTGCCCAGCCCACCCCTCCATCGCCCTGTGCTGGAAAACACGTACTCCCAGGGGAAAATCAAACGCGCTCGCACCCCTCCGCTGCCCCTCTGGGCAGCCCCCTCATTACAGGCACTTAAAGGTTAGATGCCGGGGCCGGAGGGTCACAAAACGGAGGCTCTGCAGCCACAACGGCCATGACCCCCGCCAGCTGGGAGCCGGTGTGTCGCACACCGAGAGGCATGTTCCTGCAGGACGCGGCAGAGATCTCGCTCCCGGGAGGTCTCCCCTCTGCGCAGTCACTGCAGAAGTGTGCGGGGTTCGTGCGTGTGCACAGAGCACGGGGGATAATGAGCTACAGCGGCTTTGGCGAGGGGGCTGCAGCAGTGGGACTGCTGAAAGGAAAGGCCTAGATGAAGCTGAGAAAGGATTTTAAAAGGTCATCTGTCCCCCTACTTTTGTTCTCACTTTAAATTGATGGCTCGGATACTGGAGCTGACTCAGAATTCAAGTTTGTATGACAAGCCCATCCTGTTCTCTCTTGAGATGTAAATCACACGGCAAAACTACAGCAAAAATGACGCCAGATTCCCCACTGCCCCAGGGTCCGTCCAACTAATAAAGCCTTTGACAGTGGAGCCAGTGGGGTAAAAACCAACCAAGTATTTGGTCTATTATGCAGAATAATTTGCAGCAGGCAAGATTTCCTTCTCACTTGCATTGAAGGTTATCCCACTGTGACACCGCTGCTGCTGCTCAGAGGAAAGACAGAACTGCCCTTGCAGCCCCGAGATGCCTGGCGGGACACGTCCCGGGCACCAGACACGCAAGGAGCAGGAGATTTCCTCTCGCCCTCCCCAGACCTCGCTATGGGTCAGGTACCTGGAAGCGCCTGTTTGACCGTGGAAAACACACTTCATTCCTATCAGGCGGCTCATCTTAACCAAGCACAGCTGCTGAGATGTGCATGATAAGAGAAGTAAAACAACAAAGCAAAGCACTGGAGAGGGATTTCAGTCCCAAGCCTCTTCTAAGAGAATCAAGAGTTAAAATAAAACCAGCAGGGCTACAACGGAAAATGCATGCAAAAGCTCCTGTGGCCTGGTGTGTCCTTGCGTGTCACAGCAGCTGGCACCGCTCGCTAGATGAACACACTTTAGAGGGTGATTAACTTGTCGTCTTGCAGCCCCTTCTCCTGCTGTTCCTCAGCGCTGGAAACACAGCTTTCCAGCTGATCGTATCGCTCACGTCTGGATCGGGGCTGAGGGGCCGAATGTTTAAAATGCTGCTGATGAAGCCAGCGTGATGCTGGTTTCCCGGCGGAGCAGATTTCAGGTGCAGCCACGCCAGCACCGGTTTGTTTACTGAAAGCTCAGGCTGGAGGACGAAGCACCATGTTTCCAGGGCTACCGAGCACCTCGTCCTGCTGGCAGCCCGCTGAAACCAGTGGGAAGAGCTCAGAAAGGCGCAGAGATAAACCAGGTGCAGCATCCAACCGACTGTGCCTCTGGAGCAGGAGCCCGGAGGGGAGGAAGTTGTCCATAAGAAAAGGATGGGCACAGTCACCCCTGCCACAGGGTAACCCTGGCTCTCGACGTCACCTGGGAGCTGCATCCAGCAGGGACAGGAAAAATTTCCTGAGGTTTTACACTAGACACAGTTGTGTGCACCTGCGACATGGTGGCCCCATCTCCATCCCTGTCCCCTGCGCTTGCAGCCGCCCACCTCCTCCCTGCCAGAGAGGAGCAGATGCCAGGGCCAGCCCTGGGGTCAGCCTGTGGGGTGAGGGTGGGATGGTTGACCTGGGGACAAGCTTCTGCTGGCCACAAGCATGGGGTGCTGGAAGAGCTGAGAGGAGAGAAGAGTGCCGGAGATAGAGGGATATTCAATTTACAGCATAAAAGCTTGGCTTGCATCTACAGCAGATTGATTTCTAAAAAGCCAATTTTATTTAAATTAACTTCAATTTAAATTTCAGAAGCAGGAACATACTGAGCCTCTGGGTTATTAAAGCTGTTTTAATTTGGGAAGGGGCGATTTTCTCCTTCAGACGAGCCCTACCAGTGGTGCTCCAGCAAATCGTTAACACACTGCAACAGGCTAGTCAAAGCCAAACGAATTGCAAGGCATTGCGATGTGTACGGTATTGCTCAAAAACGGGCGGCCCAGGGTGCGGAGCAGTAGTGGCACTGCTCCAGACGTGAGCAGTAATGAAGAGCCAAGGGATGGAGCCCACTGGGGTCACTGGGACAGCCAAGCGCTCCAGCCAGGCTGCCAGCCTCCCCACGCACAGCCTCCGGGCACGGCATGGCTGCAGCTTACTGGGGCGCTGCCAAACCCAGGCCACCCGCCTCCATCCCTGGGAGAAGAAGAGCAACGGCACGGCGGCGAGGGACGGTCTCCCAGAGCAGCACAGTCTGACGGTCCTTACCTTCACCTGCAGCGCGCTGTCACACTGTGAGTGGTTGGAGATGCAGGTGTAGCTGGAGGGGCACCAGTGGCACTTCCACCTGGTCGAGAGGCAGCTAGTGCATCTGAAACGGCAAAGGTGCAGTGAGAAAAGCAGATCTCGGGCTGCTCAGGGGAGCCAAACCTCAGCCGTGCCATCCACCTTCACACATCATGTTCAGTCTTTAATGCTGCCCAGAAAAACACGCGGCAGGTGCTGGGCTCTCCTCTCCCTGGCAGAGCCCATCATCCCCGGTGCTGCTCGAGGGCTGCTCTGGGGCTGTTGCCACCTGCCCTAGGCCACAGCAGACCCGGAGGCACCCTCCCTTACTGAGCAAAACCCACTCTTTTCCCCTAAAAGGCTCTTTCGCCCCGTCCATCTCTCTGGGGAGCCAGGCAGGCTCACGCCTGACGACGGCTCTCCCCCATGGTGTGCATGGTGTGCAGGACGGCTGGTGGCAGGACGGGGGATCCCTGCGGACTGGCTCCACAGTTATGCTTCTGAAAGGAGGATGAATTTCTGGGGGTGGCTCCAGAGCCCTCCCGTCCACCCAACCATGCTGATGAGGGGTACACAGCTACTCCCACCCAGGGCTGGAAGGGGCAAGAGAGCAGGGGGATGCATCCCTCCCTTCCTCACCGCCCCACAGACTCCCCTGGGGATCGCTGGGGAGGCCGGCCCTGCTGCCTAAGGGTTAACAGAAAGAGCTTTATATAAAAATATTATTCGCGGTTAAAAAAACCCCAACATGTCCAGATGGCTGGAGACGCCGCGAGGACCCTCCTTTGCGCATCCCTGGCAGCGCAGCCCCTACACTCCTGCCAAACCCTGCCCAGGCTCCCAGCCCCGCTGGCAGGGGGGGGGGGCCGCCCCC
>NW_010398278.1:26287-28501 GCF_000710305.1 Buceros rhinoceros silvestris | reverse complement strand
CCCCCGCCCCCCTGCCACAGCCCCGCCACCCGCCCGCACACCAGGGACACTTACGCTCGCTTTGGGTAGATGTTCCCAGTTCTTTTGCAATCATAGATGGTGAAACTGGCCCGGATAATGTTTTTGCTGTTGACCCGGAGAGCAGTTTCGACAACCACGTGGTCTGGGAGAATCAAGCCAAAGAATATTGGGTTGCAAGAGCCTCTCGCTCACGCTTAGAAGACAAGACAGACCCTTGGGAAAACAAGGGCTAAATCTGATTTGTTTTCTCCAGGGCTTCCTCCAAGCTGCATTGCAGAGCTTGGACCATTCATCTTTTGCCCTCTGACTTTCAGCTCTTCTCCCTTAAATCAACACTTTGCATCACCCTCACCAGAAAGGAACATTGCGACTTTCAGCAGAAAATTCCAGCGTGTTGTGCAAGTGTTAATTAGCAGAGTTAATTATTGGCTTCACTTACAGTTGGTGCTAAATGATATTTTTTAAAAAATGTGGTAATTAAAACATGTTAGTTATCATGTTTTAAAACCCCGCTCACTTTCCCCATGACAACAAACCCACAGAGGAGAGTGGAAATCCCTTTTTTTGGCTACTTGACACATTATACTAACTCCCCCTTCCCCCAAAATTGCTTAATTTACTTTTTTTTTCTTTGCAATTTTGCCACATAAGCACCAGGGACAAGAGACAATGCCTCTTTCAGAATATGTTCAATAAATCAGTGCGCTGGATTCCAGAAATTCATTTGGACATTGCCGTAACCAACAATACAGAACAGTTAATGATCTCCCATTCTGTGGATACTAGGGAGAAAAACAATGCAGCTTTACAAACTCGCCGATGAGCAGTGGCATTTTCAAAAGGACTGGCCAGTGCTTCTACTGAAGTCAGCCACCCTCAATGCCGCATTCACTCCAGGCTCAAAGACGGAAACTCCACCAGCGCTCAAGCCTGGAACGAGCGGTCACCTCCTCGGAAGGAGCCACGGCCCTGCTTTGGCCACCATCGGATCTGCTCAGCGCGGCCATCACGGGCGGCTGGCGTCAGCCAGATGTGCGGGTGCTCGTCACCTCTGGGACGCAGCTCACGGAGTGCCCGTCTGGCACCACCCACCACGGGGGGCCCTGGAAGACCTCGGTCTGGCTTCTGGCTGTGCACACGGGACGGAGAGGTCCTGAGCTGCCCTCAGGTTTGCACTTGCTCTTCTCGCAGAGCCTCTCCTGAAAGGCTGCGCGTGTTCGGGAGGGAGCTTAAACAAAAGCCACTGGAAATATCAATGTAAGTAGCAACATTATTTCCCCAGGGCTAAAACATTTTTGGTTTAGTACTTACTAACTCTAAAGCAGAAGCTCTAACCCGATAAATCTTAATAAAAGATCAAGTGGCTTTTCAATCCTGGTGTTTAAAACAAAAATTGATAGACTTGAAATACTGTCGATTCACATGAAGGTGAATCGTAACTCCTACGCTTTAAAGCCATATGCCCTATAAAACAGAAGCAGCTCGGGCCTTTTTTTCCCTCTATGCATTATCTGCACATACAATTGGAAAAAAGAAAAAGCCTCTGAAATATTGTGTCTGCACAAGTGGTTAGAATGAGTCGCGCTTGCTTTCCTCTACATACCTTGGTCATCTGGAAACGCTGGGTATTTCTCACGTGGAAGCAAACTGCAATAAATAAATTGGTTTACGTAATCTCCAGCAACTCTGGCTACCGTGTGGATGTTATTTCCATAGTCACAAGAAATATTTGTTCCATTCAGGTTCGGGATAGTCCCATTTATTTGTATTATCAGGGCCTACATTGGACAAAAAAACCCCAGTTATTATCACAGAAAATTACACTTTGAATTTATCAATGTTTTACAAGCTTTTCTAGGCTCGTGACTCCAGCACAAGGCCACGGAATGCTGTTTCTGTCATTTCATGCTCTTTGAGCTCTAAAGCTATCCGCACACAACACCATGCTTTGGTAAGTAGAGGCTCCGTCATCACACACTCCAACAATGGCAGCTGGCACGAAAACCCAGCCGTGGGCTGCCTTGGGAGAGCACACCGAGGATGCAGGACGCAAAGGCTGCACAAGCCCTGTCTGAACTGAGAGGGAGGCGGAGGCGAAGGAGGAGTAGAATAAAACTGACCCCTGCTTCTGAGTGCCTGAACCTCCCCGCTTGCTCCAGTCGGTACCAGTGACAGTGGTGTCGAGCTGGCGGG
>NW_010398278.1:25942-26142 GCF_000710305.1 Buceros rhinoceros silvestris | reverse complement strand
CCAGCATCCTCCACCGGCACACGCAGGCTGAGCCACTGATCAGGGGCTTCTGTTTGCTGTCAGCCCCCGAGGGGAAGGGACGGGAAGTCTTGCAGAAAGCGAGAGCTTTAGAGGAGGGTGACCCAGGAACACATGCAGCCCACGCGCCCGGCTGGGGTGACTCCCTGGGGCCCGCAGCCCACCGCTCTTGTGCCGCAGCA
>NW_010398278.1:19966-25782 GCF_000710305.1 Buceros rhinoceros silvestris | reverse complement strand
GTGGGGATCCCCGCCTGCGCTGCGTTCCGTCGGGACCCCTCTCTCCAGCGCCAGTGCAGGCTCTGCCCACCCGCTGCCTCATCCTGAGTGACTGCCCCCTGTTAGGGCTGGCTGAGAACTTCGGCACAGAGAGATCTTTGTCATTGGGAGAGGGTCTGTCTTTAAATGAAAAATATTTTGATGCAAACATTTTAAATGTAATTAAAATATTGTTAAAAATAGCAACAATACTAAACCATAAAATTATTTAGCTGTCTGCAGCTGATCTGCATTTTGAAATTTTGCAGATCTCTCCGTGAGTTTGGCCTGTGTTTCGAAACACTGTGTTTGGCAGAGCAGCGCCAGAAGCCCTGTTCGCTCACAGGCTCAGCTGCTGGTGTCCTCTGAGGCACAGGAGGTCACCTCCAGCCGCTTTGGAGAACCTTGGCCTGTCTTAGCACACCACAGAGCTCAGCGTCCCCACGACCCCCATCCAAGCCACATGGAGCCATGCTGTGGAGCCAGAGAAGCACGGGAATCGACCAGCCCTGAGAGCCGTCAGCGACGCTACGGGCTGCTGGATGAATCGGTACTCGCATCAAACGCACCGGGTTCTCTTTGTCGATATTAATCTCGGGCTCCAAGATGGTCATGGAAGGGCACTGCCCCAGTCCTTCACTTGCACTCGCCCAGAAGCTGGCCCCTGTGAAGTTCGTGCACTCGTGCCGCAGAGAACACCTGCAACGAACAGGGGAACAATTTGTGGTTGGTTATTTTTAAAACAGGTGATAAAGATGTTGACGTCCCTGTGAGGGAAGATCCTGTAAAACCCTGTGCCTACATTTTATTCCTCCATCCATGCAGCTAAGCCTAAAGCTTTGCTGCTCTATTTAAAGCGTCTGGTTGCCACGATAAGAGCACGTACTCCCACCAGCATCAACAGAGCACCAGGATGCAGGGTACGCGAGAGCAGGGCAGCTGAACCCAAAACTGAAGAGCGGAAAGTGACATTCTGCCCGACTTCTATTTCTAAAGGCAGAGTCTAATTTTGTAAATCCCTTTCCGAGTGTGGATTGTCCTCTACTTGTAAATGGTAATTGCAGGGGTAAACGATGGTCTTCAGCAGGGTGTTGGCTCTTTAGTCCCATGGTTGGATGCCTGAAAGCTGTTCCCTGCACAGGCAGCTGCCTGCAGCGTAACAACGCAGACACAGTTAAATCCTGGCTCTGAGGAGCATCCCAGCCCTCGGAGACTAGATGCAATTGTTTTCAAAAGCACATATTTCTCAAGGGAGGTAGAAAGACTAGTGGCACTGTGACTGTGTGGAAATATGAGGCACCACAGTTTTTTGCCGAAGCTCGAGAGCCAAAGGCCACGCAAAGCAGACTGGGACACCACCAGTCCTACCTGGTCTCCATTGTGCACCACCCGCAGTAAGCGTCAGCAGCAGCCAGGCACTCCAGGCACGTCGAGTACTGGTTGCAGGCGGCCACCTTCACCCGTGTCATCTGCACAACAACGGCACAACTGCTTCCACATGTTTCACACCATGGAAACACTCAGCCTAACTGGGCTGTGAGGATGCCCCGTGGGACAGGGCTGGCTGCTGCCAGTGTGTCACCCCGTGGGGAGCGCAGCAGAGCTGAGCTGAGCTGCTCCTCTTCAGCTGGCACCTTGGCACTGGATGTGTGATGGCCAGGCTGCGGAGAGTGGCACCACACCTTTCTGATGCATCAGATGGGGATGGTTTCACAGCTCGCCCCTCCCTGTGAAAAGCTCTCTCACCCAGAGCTGCAGAAAGCTCCTTTCTAGCTGAACCCTATCTGTCTGTTTACAAAATGAGCAGAAAGCAGCACCCACTCTGGAAACCTTAACTTGTAAAGAAGTCAAACAACCTCTGGGGACTTGTTCGGCAGGAGCATATGCCAGTTTTTGCTTTTACCCCCCTCGATTTCTAAGCATTTGGAAAGGAAAACTGAGTCATTTGGCACAGCAGGGACTGACACCATGAGATGGCGAGAGCCCTGAGCCCCACCAGGCTCCTTGGCCTGTCCCAGCTTTACCCGCAGCACCTTGCTGCTTCCCAGTCCTGTGGTGCTCAGCACCCCCCACCCCATCCCCATCGAGCTCCTGGGGAGACTCCCAGGATGCTACTTACACCAAAGAAAAATTAACTCATCTGGTTTACTGGAAACGAAACAGAGGGGAGCATCGCAAGTGCTGTGCTGGGTGTTTGATCAAGCCCAAACAAGGTACACAGCCCAGCCCAGGAGCTGAGCTGAGCCAGTCTGAAACAGCGGCTAAAGAGGCACCCTGGGGGTTCTGTGAAATGATAATGACCAATCTGCAGGGAATAGGGGCTTGGAAAATACAAATGCAACATGTAACATTTGTGATTGTGCATCTGTTTTGACAGATTAAAATGTAATTCAGGACAAACCACCAGCGCCTGGAGCACTCGGCTCTGATCTTCCTCCTCTGCTCACTTGACAGAGACGAGACCGTCTGTTTCCACCTGCTGCAGCATTCCTGGTCTCCTCAGAGAGCTCTCCTTCCAGCCAGCCCTCCTGCCAGCCAGGCTGAGTAGAAGCCTTCCCCAGGGGTCATTTCCGACAGGCAGACCTTTCGTCTGTGGGATCTCCTAGAAGCCTCCTCAAAGACTGCAACGTTCAGGTTTCTACACAGGAGCAACTTCTGCGTATTTCTGCACTCCCCGAAGTGGGGGCAGTTTTGGTGTCTTTCACTCTTCTTTTTCCCTGGCCTCCACAAAGACCAGAAAGCCTGACAAGCTGGTCTGCTTGGTGTCAGCCCCACCCCACGCTGGAGAGTGGACAGGCACAGGTACACCTCACCCCACAGACCCCCAAAAGCCCTCTGACACCCCCGCCAAAGCTGTGAACTTCTTGTCTCTGTCCATTAATGTCAAAGGCGGTTTTACCATCCCTCCCTGCTCCCATCGTAGTGCTGAACACTAAATCAAAAGCACTACGCTCAAAGGACTCTTCTGCTGAAGGTCTCACCTGATAGGAGGTCATCAGATAGAGGTAGGTGGAATCAGAAGGGTCGAACTGCATGATGGGGTGGACGGGCTCTCCGTAAGCCACCGAGATGGATCTCCTGCTAATAACCTTCATGGTACTGTCCAGATTAATCTGTAGTGAGAAGAAGCCACTCACTGAGACCATTTTCCAAACACTACGGGGAGAAGATTGATTCTTGTTTATAACTGAGGAAAAATAAAGCGGTACCTAATGGTGTTGCACATTTCCAAGCACTGTAAATCTCCACATGCTTTGCTGGCTACATACACAGAGCTGCCCTGAAAAGCCACCTCTGTGCTACAGAGAAGGCACCAAGCAGTCCAGAAAGCCCAGGCCATGGCCAGGAGCCCTGCCCAGTGATGAACACCCCTCACAGCCCTCAAGTCGCTCAGTCTGAGAGGCTACCTGGAAAACCCCTAGTGGAAGGCTCTACCCATCTGTTTCCAGCCAGCAATACTCTCTCTTCACCCCCATAAAAGTGGCACCAGCCTCCAGCCCTCACATGCGCCGTTCCATTACAAAGAACATTGCAGTTCCAAAGCTTAATGAAAACCAGTGAAAATCAGCAACGGGGCTGTACAACGTGGCACCCCCTGCTCCCTGAATGCTTCAAAAATAAGTGGTGTCAATCCTGGCCCAGAGAAGCTTTTAGCCCTGCTAACGCCAGAAGCCCATGGCAGCTGCTGCAGAAGAGCCGAAGCCCACCTTGCCTCAGGAATCACCAGCTGAAGCGCTGGCAGTGATGGAAGAGGCTGCAAAGCATCAGCCAGCCTTTCAGATCTCAGAATGTCTTGGCATTTGACTTGAAAACTCAGCAAATTAAATGTGGCATTGCTGCGAGGAAATAACAATAGGGCTACACAATTTCGTGTGACAGTCACTTTCCAGCTTAAAACAGAAAGGGAGTGGGGAAAATGCCTACCTCCCTACTAGCAAGGGAAGGCAATAATTCTAAGGACTAAGCGTGCCTCTGCTCTCTAAAGTCTGGATTAATTAATTAACATAGGATTAATTAATTCTTACACTAGAGCAGCACCAACATGTCCTAGTAAGATAGCACAAGCTCAAAGCAGAGGGCTTCCTTCTGCTCAGAACCGTGGGCCCGCCCTGCAAGCTACTGCGCAGAAGAAGGGCCCTATCATGGTGTCCATTTTAAAGGCTGGCTATCCAGAAGATAAATGATTTGCCTGGGATCACCCAAGACATCCATGAACTGCGTACCGACACCCTCCACTTTAGCCTTGCGCCCATCCTCTCTCCCTTCTGGCTGAGATCTGCTCGACGCTCAGCTGCTCCTGACTGCCCATGCTGAGCTCCAGCTGCCTCCTGGGCACATTTACCCCCCTGCGCCGGCCCTTTCGCTGGACACCCCTGAGCTGCACCCCCAGGGAGTGCACCGCAGCAGCACAGAGGGGCGGAGACCACCAGTCCTCTCACCGGAGCAGGGTTGGGGGCTGCTGGCGGATGTGCTGCACTGGAACTGGCAGGAGCAGAGCAGGCTGAAGTCCTGGGTAACCCCACCACAGCACCTTGTCTACAGACTTCCAGACCTGCACATGTGGGCACTTGCCAGAAGACCCTTTCCATGCCTGTCTCCTTCGAGGGCATTGCACCTGGGCTCACCTTGCCTTGGACACCACTTCCCAAGCGCTGGTTTTGCTCCAATGACTGCTGGACATGGCACTGATGATGGCCCTCCCGAAATGCCCGTCTGCAGCCCACCTGATTAACTCCCCACACGTACCCCTGGCAGCCAGCAGGAGCTGGTCGAGCTCCCTCTCTGCCCCTTCGCTGTGTTTTCTCAGGCAGCAAATCTGAATGATAACTCACGCAAAGTATCTTGTATCCCGTGCCAAATAACAAGGAGCCCCGAAGGTAAAAGGGCTTCTGGTTATGCAGCTGTGTTGCAGAATTAGATTACAGCTATCTGAGCAAATTATCCCAGCACAGGGTAGCCAGGAGCCTCTGCTAATGGAGGCGCGGCAGATAAGGCTGCCTCCTCGGGAGGATAATGGAGGAGAGCTGTTAATACTGTGTGAACAGGGCTGCGCTGCGTGCGGCATGTGCCTCCCCAGCCCCGGCACCCAGACGCGGTGCCAGGTTCCTCCCACCCTCCCGAATTACCTGCCCCTGCGGGCAAAAATCAAAGCAGTGAGCTTCTCTGTGATCATTCCCACTTTTCTGCCAGGAGCACTTGGACGCAAGGGAAGAGATTGGATCGGTTTTCTTCTTTCCAAGCATTTTGATCCAATATTCCACATTATGCATCACTCAGGCTGAGACAAAGCAGGTATCAGCCGTGTCTCTGCTCCAGGGCTTTTCTCCTCTCTCCTCTAAGGACTTCCAACGCTGGGCGTACACCAAACTGTGGCGGCTGCCTGGAACCAAAACTTCCTTCGGCGAACTTCAGGCATTAAGGTTCCTGAAAGCCTGGCCTTGCGTCTTGGCTCGGGAGGATCTGCACTGCCCGGCGCTGCCTTTGGCACTTATTTAAAACTCCTCCACCAGACGAGGAGCGACTCACACCTGCTTTGGACTCGGCTGACATGAAGCATCTCTTGGTGATTCCCTGTCTACGTGGAGCCTTCAAAAGCCATCAGCTCAGAGGGAGAATGTATTGGAAGAGCCGTTAATAACTCAGTGCTGTGCAGTAACAGTTCCAGCACAGGGTTCATCAAGAACTCATCTCGCTCACATGCCAGCCCTGAACAGTAATTAATGGCCACCAGGCAGCACATATCACTTACAGATTATGGCAGCATCCAGTCACCTCGCCGCTGCCAAAGGCAAGCTCCA
>NW_010398278.1:18955-19883 GCF_000710305.1 Buceros rhinoceros silvestris | reverse complement strand
CTCCACAACAGCCACTGTGCAAACCGGAGATGCTGCAAGGGGAAGCCCTGCCACCCTCCCTGTCCACCCAGCCCAGCCTGCTGCCGTGTTGGTGCTGCCAGCCTCCACTTGCCTTCAGGAGTCCTCCGCTGGCAGTGCCCAGGAACACCACGGTGTAGTTGTTGACGCTGGCCACCGCCACCGCGGTCAGGCCGCTGTAGGTGAACACGGGGGTGGCGGTGACAGGGTTGACGATGGCCAGCGGGTGCTGGAGATGCGCCGCTCCACAGTCCAGCTGCTCCGGCTGCAGCTGCAGAGAGACATGCAGGTCAACGGGCTGTGGTGAACACTAGCAGGTCCCCCCCACCATCAGCACCTCGGCATCAGCGTGGACAAACTGCCAACAGCCCTGCTGTGCCCAGGGAAAGCTCCTCACTGCCAAGACATGGCATAGGCAAGTGTAACTGGCTCATACGGGAGCAAAGAGCTGCAGTACAGCACTTTGTGCTTGCCAGATCTGCCCTCAGAGCTGAATCCAGACCAGGCTGTGCCGGTGGTGAGCTGCTGGAGGAGCTCTGCCCTTGCTCACGCTACAGGCAGAATCAGGGCAGCACAGGGACCGCTGCCAGAGCCACCCAGCACAGGGCACCCCAGGACAGTGTCCTCTGGCCAAGGGCCCATTTGCTGTAGCAGCATGCTCTCCTCAACACAGAAATCTGGTGCAACAGTGAAAGGGGACAAGGGGACGCCGTCCCCCGCGCTCCCACCAAAGCAGTCAGAGGTCTCTTCTCTGCCACAGCACTGGAATCCCCTCACTGGCAGGGGCTGCAGTGCAGGGAGGGTCCTCAGACCAGTGGCCGCCTGCCCTTGCAGAGGTGGTGGCTCTGACCACAGAGGGGTGGTCGAGCGGCCACCCCAGCACTGCAATGGGTCCCTCTTCCCACGGGTC
>NW_010398278.1:18134-18823 GCF_000710305.1 Buceros rhinoceros silvestris | reverse complement strand
GTCCCTCTTCCCACGGGTCAGCACTGGGATCATCACCCGGGAGTATGCGGAGCCAAGCGCAGCTGCAGAGGCTGCAAGCCCAGCAGCCATCTCCAGCTCCTTCCTTCTCAAACCAAAGGCGAAGCAAAAAGTTTCTCAAAAGAAAGAACTCAATATACTGTTACCCTGCAAGAAAGCGCGAAAGTGACTGAGAACAGAGCCAAGGGGGAGAGAAAGCCTGCTGGCAACTCTTAGGGCTGTGAATTCTGGCTCTGATCTTGCTGCTCCGCAGACAACAGCAAAATTTTCAGACAACAGCAAATGTTCTGCTGGGATGGGGTGGGGTGGGGTGGGATGGGGTGGGATGGGGTAGCTGCTGAGCAAGAGGAGGCACCACGCTGCGGAACACGGAGGGAAGAAGAGTGGCTGGCGGAAGGGAAGAAGAGTGGCTGCAGAACTCTGCCCAGAAACGCTGGAACCATCCAGCCTCAGCCTGCACGCTCACCATGCCCCAGGGAGCGAGTACAGCTCTGCCCTGTGCCCAAGACCACAAGATGTTCATTATTCATCTCTGGCTTCTGCTTTCGAGCTGTTCCTCGAAGCTCTGGGGGAGCAGGAACTGCCTCTGCCACAGAAGTTAAATTCAGGACAGCAGGATGACAGGCTCCTGGCTCTGGCAGGAACTGCCGCGGTGAGCCGCACTGACGGCG
>NW_010398278.1:16612-17980 GCF_000710305.1 Buceros rhinoceros silvestris | reverse complement strand
AGGCCGGTGTTGAGACTCCCATGTCAATTCACTGCCAGGTGCCAAGGGGCAAAGGCAGAGGACAAATGTGGAGGGCTCCTCATCTGTGAGCAGGCATTTGGCTCATTTGGCCCAAAGCAAGACAACAGACTTTACTCTCCTGTGCTAAATTAATTATCACAGTTGCTGCATGACAGCAGCATTTGCAGACAGGACTGATGCCTCATGTTCCTCCTACTCTGCCGAGACGCACCCAAGATTTATGACCACTCTCCTCATAATTCTGCTCAGACAACATGGGGGGATTCGGCAACGTCTGCACATCACAAGAGTCTCGCTGCCGACAATTCACCTGCTGTCACTGCTGCAGCAGCTTTATGAAGTGCTGCGGGTGCAGCCGAAGCCGCTGGAACGAAGGGCATGTTTCAAGGGCCGTTACCACGGTGTCATTTCAGGCTCACCTGCAGAGAAGCCACTATTGCGCTGTCACCCTGCCCGGGCGCGGGCGTGCAGCTGCGGGGCCAACGTGCCGACAGCCACCGGTGTGTGCCGGCTGCCCAACCGCACTCCAAACCAAGACCTCGGTGGCGGGAAGTGCTTATAAACTCTAGACAAGAGACCACTGGAGTGAAACCCACATCCCTAAAACTAATCACAGTTTACACCCTCCTGAACTCAGCCACAACATGGATATTCTCCCCAAAGTGATCGCCAGGAGTGCTAATTGAAGCAGAACCACTGCAGGGATTTGAGGTTGTATCTGTTAAGGAACCGGAGCGCACGCTTCCACCAGGCAGGAGAAGTTGGCAACCAGCCTGTTTAGCACGGTCCCTCCTCCCCGGGCTGAGTGCACCAGGGTCTGTATTTTAATCCCCTTATCATCGTTATTATTTCATTAATGGAATCAGACTAAATCTTCAGCTCTCCCCTCTCTCCACATGCTTTAGAAGATTAGGCAAATCTTCAGGCTTTGCAGCAGGAGCATGAGACCTGGGCAGGACCGTCCCCTCGGCCAGGCCCTGGTTCGGGATGCACCTCCCGCCTCATGCCTGTCCTCCCCGCCAGCCACCACCATACGTCTTGGGTTGGTGTCACACTACAGCAACAATCCTGGACAAAAATGGGGAAGAAGCTCACTAAAACCCGAAACGTATGTGAAGCAACTGGTCTGTGTCTCTGGGAGCCAGGGACAATGTCCCCTCGCTGGGGAGGAAAGAACCGCCCACCAGACCACCCCAGGGCTGGTGACCTCTCTTCCGCGGCCAGGGCCAGTTGGGGCTCAGTTGGCGTGTGGACCCCAGGCTGTGGCACTGACCCCTCCCCGGTGTGGGAGAAGACAGCAGCAAACCCCACCGGGCTGGCTGTGAGCGGGAGGTGCCAGCCAGCGCC
>NW_010398278.1:15385-16463 GCF_000710305.1 Buceros rhinoceros silvestris | reverse complement strand
GGGAGGTGCCAGCCAGCGCCGGGTCTTCGGTAGCAGCTGGTCAGCAAACGGCACTGGCTGCCCGAGGAGCTGGTCCCGTCACAGACCCACAGCATCCTTCACGCAACAGCACACGCAGCAGACACTCACAGGGGGCACCACTGCGGTCCCAGCCGGGGCTGTCTCCCAGCTCTGGACCTGCGCAAGCGGCCGCGAACGGCAGGCCAGTTCCTCTCCATGAAACCACCCTGATCTCAGTCCCCTGTGCCCCAGCAGACGCAGACCCTAGTCCGCCGCTGCTGCTGCTCGCATCAGACGTGCGGGAACAAAGACTGACTTGAAAAACCCCCTCTGCTATGGCGAGTGCCAAGCAAGAGCAGCACGCTCGGAGCTGCGGCTCGGTTCACATGGGACCGAGAGGAAAGGATCAAGCCTGGTGGATGCAAGTGACTTTGCTAAATGCATTGTGCAGTTTTACAGCGTTTCATTCTACTAAAAAATAAAGCCACAGCCCAAATTCTTTCAAAAAATAAAACCACAGCCCGAATTCTTAAGAATACTTCCCCCTGTAACTGGGCGGCACAACATTTTCGTGCTGTACAGAGGATACAGCAAGCATTTATGTTTCTGATTTAATGGCCCTTCCACGCATAGCCAGACCTTCAGAAAGGCGCTTGGGTTTATTTGTCTTGGGGATGATTTTTTCCAGCCTTTCCTTATTACTCTTTACCAGAATTAAACACCTGAAGCTCTCAAGGCTCCTTTCCGCTGGGAAACTGAGGCACAGAGGCCCCTCGGGAGCCCGCAGGACACTCAGCACCTCGTCTCCGCAGCAGCTCCCCCAGGGAGCCGGTACCGGCATTTGTCTGTCCCAGCCCGCAGGACGCAGCCCTTTCTTCTCGCAGGTGGCCAAAATCACGGGAAGCTCCTTATCTGCTGTGCCTGCCTGCTCATAAATCACGCGTTCCAGAGCGAATATCAGCGCGGAGTGTTTGCCACAGTAAACAGGATGTCCCCGTGCTCACACAGACCCAGCTTTATTTCGGCCGCACACATCCTTCCTCTGAAACACCTTTCTTGAAATGACATCAGCTCTTCC
>NW_010398278.1:13878-15288 GCF_000710305.1 Buceros rhinoceros silvestris | reverse complement strand
CATATGGTGCTTCCCTCTCCCGGGTCCCAGGGTGGGGTCTGCCCACCACAGCACCGAGGGGACCTCTTAACGCTGCCACCTCACGGTAAACAGGATGCAGCCAAGCCACAGCCTCCTGCAGGCACCAGGCAACCGCCGCAGCCTGGGAAATGGCACTTACAGGTTGGGCTAAGAGGCTTTCTCCACGGGCACCGGGTTAAATCCCGTTCTGCCTTAAATTGGACTGTACCCTGAAGTGGGGAAAGCATAAATGTGGTTTTCTTCCAAACCCAACCTCTTTCTATCACCTGCATTTTAAAACAACCCCATGGCCATTTACTGCATTGCCACTATTTTTCTGCACATGCTCTGGATTCTCAGTAACTCACAGAAACACTGGGCAAGGTTCAAGCCGCCTGCACCCAACACATTCGACTGCCACTTTGACGCTAACAACGAGCCACCCCGGGTGCAGGCTGGAGACACCCCTCAGCCAGCTCCGGCCCCGCAGCGCTGCCGTCACCCGCGCACTCGCAGCAAGGACCTACGCGGTGTTTCCGCAATATTTCACAATGATGCAAAATAACCCAAACCAAGGAGCCACATCTGAGAGGAGGGTTACTCAGATTAAGCCCTGAGCACGATTCCAAAAACAAAGTGGGACAGATAAAAGATTTCCAGCCGCGTCAGAGCTCAAGAGTTCAGCCATTTCTGCGCTGCGAGTTCAGGTCTCTATCCCAGGAGCAGAAAGAGCGATTTCCCAGAATTTCCATGACAGCCCCCAGCCCTGGGCAGAGGCAGTGCACAGGATGTCCCTGCGGGAAGGAAGTCTGCTGGAAACAGAAGGAGGAAGAGGAGTGGTGAGGCAGCACTCAGGAAAACCGCGAAAAGCACTGATTTCTGCATCCTGTGTTTGTGACCTTAAAAATAGTTCTTAAGCAAAGATGGAGTTTATTTCTGAATTAAAAGCAGGCTGCCGGTCCGCAGCAGCCCCGCAGCTCCTGCTTTCAGCAAGGCTTCTCTGACTCTGCTGCAGCGCGTCCAAAAGCCTCGCAGAGCCGCAGCGAGTGGAAAGGGAGTCCGGCCCCTTTCATGCATCATATCAGAGCGGATTAGAGTGCTGGCTCCAAGCATGCCTGGAGTCCTGGGAAAATGACACAGCCAGCATCCGATAATCCGCTCCAAACTTGTTGATTTGTGGGACTTAGCCGTCATCTTCATAGGCTCAAAATTTGGCAGTTGCTCCCACACAACTGACATTTTCAGGCCATTAAAGTCTGTGATAAAAGGGCTCTAGTTTTATCTCTTGCCTTCCCTAACATAAACCATTAGGCTTTTATTAACATTTAGGTATGACTCAGGGAAATCGCCAATTGCAGAGAATATTCAAAATAATTCAGATACTGTCCAGAGAGAATAGCAGGACACGGA
>NW_010398278.1:12718-13751 GCF_000710305.1 Buceros rhinoceros silvestris | reverse complement strand
TCAAAGCTGACCCGCAGGGAGAGTCTAAAAGCCAGCGTGGACATACGGCACAGACACGGCGGGGGAACAGGCAGAGCAGGAGACGGTGGCATGCTGTCCCGGCTGCATGACAAAAACAGAAAGCACAAGCCCTGCTCTGTGCCGCACAGAGCCCAGGCTGGCCACGACCCCCCTCCCTGCCCCCCGCCCCGCGCTGCCGGCAGTTTGTACACACAATCATGCGTTTATCTGCTGGAGTGGCGCAACCAGAGCTGTCAAAAACAGGCTTTTTGGGATGCCTGGAGGAAAATGTCATCCTCAGAAGAGGACTCTTCTGTTAAGGCACTTCAGACGTAAGTGGCCTCTAATTGTCGTGCTGCCACAAGGGCAGGCATTACCACACAGCTCCTCTCGCTTCCCATCATGTATTTTAGGCAATGGGAAGCAGATCAACGTGCACTCTTGGCCAGTCGAGGCACCTGCGCTGAGAATCTCTGATAAGATGCCTCTTTTGAATTTTGTCTGGAGGATCATCCACACTAAGCCATCAGCACACGCACAGCATAGCAGATGCACTGTGAAAAAACCAAAAGGCTTAAAACAAGGTTTGCACCCTGGTTTCACCTAGACCACAAGTTTCGTGAGCGAGGAAGCGGCGGTTTGGCTGGGTTTGGCACGCTTGCACAGTGTCAGCCCTGGCCCACGATGCTCTGCAAGCCACCAGCACGGCACCAGTATCGGGCTGTCCCAACACTCATCTCCCTGCTCTCAGCGGCAACCCGGCTACACCACGCCGGCAGCCCTCAGGACCTCTCCCGCAGACCTCCGCGGTGTTCACGCCCTGGGAAACCACAGCGCTCCTCCTGCAGCCCTTTGCCCCTCATCCCCGCACAGGCGACAGCAGGGGTGACCATCGCCTCCAGTCCTGCACCGAGGGGCTGTGCTGAGCCCCGCAAAGCACCGCTGCCAAGCCACAGATGCACCGGCCAGACAGTCAGAAAAACGGCCTGACCTTGTTGCTGTACCCGCTTCTCCCTCCCCCACAGACAAATGT
>NW_010398278.1:11659-12596 GCF_000710305.1 Buceros rhinoceros silvestris | reverse complement strand
GTTGCTGTACCCGCTTCTCCCTCCACCACAGACAAATGTCACCCCCGTGCTGAAAAGCGTTCTTTCGGCTTCTGCAGAACTCCTGATGCCGGGGAGTTTTTCAGCCTCTTATCTTCATTTTTATTTCACAGGAAAGCTTTTTGCCCCCCACCTTACAGAACTCCTTCTTCCCTCTCTCTGCTCTTGACTCCAACCCTCTTCTTTCCGGCCAGCTCTGGACATTGCCCCTCGGCAGCTTCACGCGGGACATTCACCTGATTACACTGACGGGGGAATTCTGGCATCCGTGCCCCAGGAAGGGAGCAGGGGGGAGCCCAGCGAGCACAGGACCACGGCCGCTGGGGAAGGCAGGGCACTGCAAGAGTTACTCAGGGAGCTGCACCGTCAGAGGCAGGGGATCCCAGGCAGCCCTGCGTGCCCGTGCCAGCCGTCCTGCCTTTCACCGATTTCCGAGTGCCCGGCGATGGTTGCGGTGCTCGACCATGACAAGGCGACAGGCTCGGCAGACCGTGTGCCCGAAGCCAGACTCAGAGCCAGGGCTGACCTGGCGGGCTGAGCCCACCAAAAGCAAGTGAGGAACCATCCTCAGTGAGTCCGGGAAGACGCAGAGCTCCAGCCAGCGCTGGGTTAGGCCAAACCGCTGCATCAAGGAGGCAGCAACCACGTTCACCTCCGCTGCGGTCACAGACCTCAAACCACCGGAGCCAAGGAGGTTTGAAGCGCCAAACGTGCTCTCGGCAGCGTGCCTCGGCTCAGGGGGTGACACCCAACCTCTGGCTGCTGCTTCACCAGACCTCGCGCGCGCCTGCTCAGCTGCCACCGCCACGAACGCAGCACGGAGGGACGACGCAGGTGAGGCGGAAGGTGGAACAGGCCTGGGGAACAGCTGGGCTGTCGGCGCAGCCAGTCCGCCTGATACGGGAGGCCACAGCCCGGG
>NW_010398278.1:10563-11551 GCF_000710305.1 Buceros rhinoceros silvestris | reverse complement strand
AGTCCGCCTGATACGGGAGACCACAGCCCGGCTGCGGCTTGAACAAACACAGGCTTCCTGCGGCCATCCGGCTTCCACCGTGCCACTTCGGGTGCAGGAGGAAAGGGCAGGGGGTGTCTGCAACCTTCCCCAGGGTGTCAGGGAGGATGTAAGATCTCCAGGCAGTCCCCGGAGGCTCCGGCCTCAGCTCCAGCCGTGGCAGCGAGGCCGGGCGCCTGCAGGCAGGCAGCGTGGTTAACCACTTGTGCTCCTCCGCCACCTCCTCCAGCAAGAGTCGGCTGGACTGGAGCCTGTCCATCACTCTGCAAGTGCCAGCCCGGCACGCTGACCCCGAGGCTGAACTGCTGGTAAAGAAAGCCAAGGGCCACACTGGCAGGAGCCTGGCAGGACCTGCTCAGCACAGCCCTTCCCCAAAACACCTTCCCCCAGCTCGGGCAGCCCCGGCACGGGTCCCTCTGCCTCGCTCTGCACAAGCCAGGGGTCTGGCACATGCCGGCGCTTCACCCTGCAGGGAGCTGGAGCAGCACGTGCGACTGCACGGGGAACTGCTCAAAGCAGAGAAATACAGAAAAGTAGCAGGCTTTTAACTGAAATTGCACATCCTTCATGCCGCCAGGAAGAGTGGTCAAGCTTATTATGTCAGCCTTCATCCTGCATTAAATACAATACTTCAGATTATACAATCAAATCCCCCCGGAATGGGCAGGCAGAGGGATTAACGCACAACAGGCTCCAAAGGGGCTGTCAGAGTCAAAATAGCATACATTTACACAGCGAGCGTTCGTACGTCCTTTACACTCAGCCCCGCTGGAAACGCAGCGCCTCTGCCCCGCTCCCCAGGGACACGGAGCGGAGCGAATCAGCCGAGCGTGCCTCCTCCCAAGGACACCCGCACCGCCCCAAAAGCCAACTAACGCGTCCCCCTCAAAACTCTCTGGAGTAAGACGCCTGACTTATTCAGGCTGTGTTTTGTTAGCTGCTCTTTCCC
>NW_010398278.1:7367-10477 GCF_000710305.1 Buceros rhinoceros silvestris | reverse complement strand
TGTTGCCTCTTCCCGGGAAATGTCCCCCCCCCCCCCCCAAGCCATGTTCCTCATTTGTGTTGAGCTTGGGCTTCGGTAACCAATCTCAAACTACTCAAACTCCTTCCCACAGGGAGCAGTCCTGGGTGAACCCTGAGCTTGGCTCCTCAGTCTTCAGGGGTTATTTTTCTATTATTGCTACTGCTAACACTTAGCACTTCACATGCTCGAAGCGCTCTGAAGACATATCTGTGCGATTCAGGGCTGAAAAAAGCATCCATTAAAGTAACAACCTCTTACCGAACACAACTGGTCTTTTGCGTGTGTCAGTTCAAATCTGCTTCACTTAGCAATAGTTTATAGTAAATGTTTTCCTGTATTTTCCTCATTAGTTCTGCCGAACCAGTTAAGCTCTGCAATAATGAGCAGAACTCTACTCTTCTTTTACACATCCTCGGTGAAACCTGTCTCTGCCCACGCTGCTGTGCCGCGAAGGCATCTTCCACGGGTACCACCACGTTCATCCCCTGCTCAGCAGCCTCGCCACTGGCATCCAGAAAGAAAACACTGCTTGCTCCCAGCATCCAGCGCACAGAGGGAGCCTGGCACGGAAAGGTTAAAAAAAGCTTTGTTGCTTATTAACAGAGCACTCCAACCACAGAAGTGACCAAGGCATAAAGACGTGGCGTACGGCAGACGTTCCCCCAGCACACAGGTGTGCCCTTCCTCCACTCTAACGTGCAAGACAGAAACCTCTACCCTCATGTCGGGGATGGAGAAAATTCAATTAAACAGGTTAAACAGATGGTTATGGAAAGTGCAAAGAACAAAGGTGTGGGCGCAGGCTCCTCCAGCCTGTGGCCAGCCCTCGGCCTCACGCACACAGTCTCCTCTCGTGGGCAGCACCTGTACGAAGCAGAAGACTTTCTTCAGGCACCTCTGTGAAAGCACTGTGCTCGCTGACTTGTCAGCAATGCACCTCAACAGCTTCGTCTCTGGAGGTCCTCCCTCCTCACCTCATCTTCTCCAGTTAGGAAATTAGGATCAACAGAACGATTTCAAAATTCGTTAAAAATCAATGGATACAGCGACCAAGCACCTCTCTTACTTGGTTCCAGTAAGGAAGGCTTTCCTTCTCTCTACCATTTTTTATTTTGTCTTCAAGATTTGTAGAACCTGATGTTTCCAAAGCTGTTCGGAAAGATCCCCAGAGCTTTGCAGCTGGCTGTGAGACCAAATCTCAGCGAAAAGTTACGCTGCAGTTAGGGGATCCCAGGGATGTAACAGTGCAAACCCCAGCTCCTCCCCGAAGCTTGATACCTTTCTGCAGCACCTCCTTCGACAAGAAAGGCCCAGCAGCCATTCTGCAGCCCGGGAGCCGCCGCGTGCCCAGGCGGCCGGCACGCCAGCCAGAGCACTCTCCGGGCAGGGCAATCCCAGAAGGAAGGTGGGGAACACCCATCCCAGCCTTCGCCATGCGGCTCTTCCCCAGGACATGCGCAATCCAAACCAAATGAAAACGTGCAGGGAAGGAATCATCTGCTTTGGTTGCTCTCCAGATGCAGATGTTTGTCGCCTTAAGCCATGATTTTCTTCCCATTTCGTGACGCTGATTGCCAAAAGCCCAACCTGAGTCCCTGCCCTGAGCGAGCTGGTTCCCAGACTCACTCACTCTCCAAGGAACCACATGGCACAGCACATCAACCCGGTGCCCCTGCACTGCTTCCAGCTAACATCTGGATCTACGAGACCTACTGGAGGGTGACACGGACTCAGGAGTCAAAACCTGCTCTTTTATATCACATTAAAACCCCTCACCTTTCACATCTCCCCTCCTCCACTGAGTGCTGTCTTTATACTGTCAACTCTACCCTCCTCTTCCTAAAAAGCTCACTCTCACACAGCTGTTTTCCAGGAGGTGCCAGGTTTTCCACGGCCCCCTTTCACTGGGTGATCCACCAGAGACGGCTTTTGGTCACCAGCAGCTCGCAGCCCGCTGGATGTTGGCAGCACTCAGCAGACGGTGGGATGAACATCTAATAGCCAAAGGGCTTTTGCTGCAGAAGGGAACAGTACGAAGCAGCGTAATACTTCAAACAGAGATGAGCAGAAATAGAAAGACAAGTTCCAAATTTTCCTCTAATAATAGAGGTACGTGTTTGCAAAATCAAGACTTCCAGGCAATTTTGCTTCTGGGTTAGAATCAAAAGATTTGTACTCCAGCACCACTTGCAATGACTAAGCTGCAGAAATCTTGTCAGAGCAATAACCCTTCCATGGTTAGGGCACAGAGGAATGGGCAGCCTTGTTCCAGCGGCTGGTCCCGCCTGGCCCGACTGCTCTGCCCAACATCGGCCACCTCGCACTCTGTGTCGCTGGCACAGCTTTGGTGGCTGCAGATCCAAACGTGACCCGGCAGCTTCTCTAAGGCCTAAGACTTGGACTGGGGAGTGTGCCACGGACTTGACCAGCCCCACCACAAGCCCCGAGCTCCCTCTGGGTCCCGCAGCTCCAGCAGCCACCACTCACCCAGGCTGCAGCAACCTCAGGAGCACGGCAGTGACTATGACTCTGGCCACGCAGTCTTCAGAGGAGGGCACAGCAGAATGAGACCCCCAGTATGGAAAAAAAGTCTAGTTAATCTCTATCCCATTGCTCACTGGAGAAACACCACAAGCCAGTGCACCGCTTGCTCCACCACTCGCTTGCAAGGCGAGGCCTGTAGGTCCCTTCCTCCAAAAAACAATGCATCCTGAACTGGAGAGGAAGGCACAGGGGCTGGCAGCAGCAGATCAGCTCTGCTCAGACCTCAGCCGGTCCCTGTGCACCCTTGCTGCTGCAGGACGCTGCAGGACGCTGCAGCCCCCCATGACCCCGGCCCTGGTCCCAAGCCCAGCACAGATCTGCGTGAGGAGCCAGAGGTACACTCCCCACACTGGACAAGCCCTGCTGACACTCAGCGGGGAACGAGGCACAACCATCACGGGCTTTGATACCAGCCCCGCTTGTCACTGCAACGCCTCTCGCGGGGGCTCCCCGGGAGCCAGCCGTCCCACGCCCCCGCCAGCCTCACTCCGCCGGAGCAGCGGCTGCCAGCAGAGCTGCTGGCCAGACGTTAGAAACGAGCGCAC
>NW_010398278.1:6580-6985 GCF_000710305.1 Buceros rhinoceros silvestris | reverse complement strand
CACCTTCTCACTTGCTGCAAGGGGCTACAGCCCAGCTTGTACAGGAAATAAGGACTTGCAATCGCCTGCTTACTAAACCAACAAAAACCCAAAGCAAAATAGAAAAAAAATAGAAAAGTAAAGTGGATCCCTCCCACGGATGCAGGGATGGGCTCACGCCCCAGTCACGCCAGGCGCCAGGGCACGTGTGCTTGGGACAGTGACACAGCAGCACTCCAGCACCCAGGACCTCCATTCCAGTCCTGACACTGGCACCCTTCTGATCCACACAAAGCCATCAGTCGGACTGTCTCTACCTCCTACGTCCCCCCGTGAAGAGAGGGCAGTAACGCTCCCCTGCCATGGACTGCACCGAGGATTCCCTCGACAGGCGGGGCTGTGAGCGCACGGGGCTGGAGGGCGCCC
>NW_010398278.1:5542-6491 GCF_000710305.1 Buceros rhinoceros silvestris | reverse complement strand
CAGGCGGGTCTGTGAGCGCACGGGGCTGCAGGACGCCACAGGCACAGCCACTGCTCCTTGCACAGGGGCACAGCACAGGCAGCCACACCTGCGGGCATCAGCCACATGCCCCTGGCCACGGAGCTGTTTTGTCCTCCTGGCTGAGAACACTGACCCCCTGTCCATCCCCTCTCCACGTAAAGGAGCAGTTGCTGCGCATGCCGCCCCTGCAGCTGGGCAGCCCCCGGCCGCAATAGGGGACCCCTCACACATGCCGCGCATGAGCTGAGCCGGGAGGCGCAGCCGCGCTGCTGTAGGTAGTGTGTGGTGCTGCTCCAGGAGTTCTAATTGATTGTTTCCAACCGCTGCTGGTTCCAGCTTGCCCGGTGTTTGCATTAAATTACCACAGCCAGGGGCTCAGACCGATTATGTTTCCAACAACTTGCTGGAAGAGGTCATCAGACCAGAGTACCAGGAGGGAGCAGTTTGAACAGACGCCTGTTGGGATTTACAAGGCCTAGCAAGGTGTTTTTACAGCTTCCCCAGGTGCCCATCCACATTTTATTCACCTCTACAGGTGCCCTCAGCCCCATCAATCTTCTCAACTACTCTCAGAAAAGAAATGGCAAACCCCTTCATTTCCACCCACTGAGACCCCACAGCCGAGCTGGCGCGTGTTGCAGCTGCCAGGGAGCAGGTTCTCGTTCATGTGTGGGAGCCAAACGCCTGCCCCAGAAAACGTCTAGGGCTACACAAAGAGAGGTGGTTGAAAACCCCTGAATGAAGAACTGCTGCTGAGGTACATCCACTCGGCCAGAATGATCCTCTTCCTGTTTTCCACCTCAACCATGATTTAGTTACAGGACATGTATGAACTCAAGGGATCAAAGGCAGCCTGACTGTCCAGCTGCCTGCAAAGACCAGGTCTGGGCCGCCGGCTGTGGTTACGGCTGTGACCCCCATGCAAAGG
>NW_010398278.1:3505-5484 GCF_000710305.1 Buceros rhinoceros silvestris | reverse complement strand
GGCTGTCACCCCCGTGCAAGGGGCCCTCCGCCCCAGCCAGCACTAGCCAGCAGCACCAGGAGCAGGTGGGTGCATCACCACAGCCCGGAGTCTCTTTCTGTCCTCTCAGCTAAGGCAGCACAACTTCCAGGCACTTCCACCAAACTCTCCTTTGCAGTTTGGGATCTGTTTGAGCTTGAGATGCAAAGCAGGGGGGAGCCTCGGGGCCCTGAGAAACATGTTCTCACCACCCAGCTTTGGCTAGGGGGCACCAACCCACTCCTCGGGAGACTCCCCTGCTCAGTAAGCCCCCAGGCGCAGGCAGCACTCGGAGCCCAGCCTGCCTTCCCAGGAAGGATGAGATTCACACGGCTCCCCATCTCTGCTCCCAGCTGCCTGCACGTGCCTTGACTGCAAGCACAGGGTCCTACTTCCAAAGAATTCCCAAGGATACGGACGCAAGAGCCAGCCACGACCAGGTGAGAGCCAGAGCAGGCACTAGCACTCCGCTCTGGGTTCAAAGCCTAGCAAAGCTCAGGCTTTGGCTTGAACCTCTCACCTGGGGCATCCCGGGTCCTGCCGGCCCCTCCGGCCCCTCACTGCCCAGCCTCGGGCAGCGGCTTGGAGCAACAACAACCTCCCACTGCTTGTGCAACAACCCCCAGAAGCAAAACGGATTCTGCCCCCCCCCGCCCCCTCTCGCCCCAGCCTCGGGCAGCGGCTTGGAGCAACAACAACCTCCCACTGCTTGTGAAACAACCCCCAGAAGCAAAACGGATTCTGGGGATAGAACGGCGGTGCAGCTCCGCAGTAACGGGGCACTCACACCTCCAGGCACGTGCCAGCAGCTCCACACAGCGCGTCCTGCGGAAAGCAGACATTAGGTCTGCTACAAGAGTCCTGCCTCATCTTGAATGTACAAATTAAGTGTAAATTCCCAGTTTCCTTTCTGTGGCTAATCCTCCAGATTTATTTGAGTAGATGTAAGGTTAGAGCACATTTATTTTCATCTTTGGAATTTCTAAATTAATATAAACCAGCACTTCAAAGTAACTCAGCTCCTATAAAACCCAATCCCACGGAGATGCCACAGTATATTTGGAAAGTAAGTAGATGCTTTGTCATATTCCCACGTGTATATGAGGTTTTTTTTTCTTTGGGAACATTTTCTGACTGGTCTCAAGCCACATTTCCATGCCCAGGCATACACATATACTGAGACTGTTTATACAGTCTACCCAAGGAGTTCGTTTTATTTAACAACCCGTTATAGTAAAGCTCACTGGTGGGTATCTCATCATTACACCACAAAACACTGTGCTCAACGAGCATGCAGGATCTGACACAAAGCCACAAGAGCCAGAAACTTGAGAATTAATGCTGAAACGCATCATTATCCCATGCCGCCGTGCCTCCGTTTTTCAGCATAGGAAACAAAATGGATTTTCATCCTTTTTTGAGCTGTAGACCCCAAAACATTTCCCAGGAGAGATGAAATCCCTGGCTAGCAAATCTAAGTCTAATGAATACAAGTCTGCTTTCCCTTGTTACCTCTCCGGGAGATTTTAGAAGAGAGCGTGGGGCTCGGCACGGAAACCACAGACGACAAGGAGTCCGGCGCGGCCGGGAGTGTGGGATGGGGTTACCAGCTCAGCTTCTCCTCAAGCGTGCTTGTCCGTCACGCAGTGTGCTTTACTTTGTGTTAAACTCAGACCCCCACACCAGCCACCACTTGGACACGAGAGCGGGAATGTTTGTAGTGATGCCTGGAAATCCACGCTTGCTGCTGCAGCCACGGTGGAGAGAGCGGGACTGGGACCGCCTCGCCACCAGACGCATTTCCCCAGCCAAAAAGGCAACTGCGGGCTGGAGCAGCACAAAGGTGCCTGGTCGTGTCCCCCTGCCCCGAACAGCAAACCAAGAGACAGGGCGGGGGCGAGAGGATGCCGTGAGGCTTCACTGGGTCGTGGCGGTGATGCGGCGTGGCTCCCCACGCCACA
>NW_010398278.1:440-3422 GCF_000710305.1 Buceros rhinoceros silvestris | reverse complement strand
GGTGGGGGTTAGAGGATGCCGTTAGCCTTCACTGGGTCGTGGCGGTGATGCGGCGTGGCTCCCCACGCCACAGCGGCAGCTGTACCATTGTTTTCAGTGGTCCCAAGGGGGAAGGTAGGAAGCTGGGGTGGGGTCCTGCCCACCCTGCTCTCACAAGGGCTGCGCCACGCTCCAGCCATGCAGCCAGCATGATCTGCAACCTACTGAGCCATGGTCCTGCTGGGGCAGAACAGCTGAAATGAGAAGTAAACCCACTCGATGAGCTCTGTCAGCGCATCGCTGCAAATGACGTTAAAGACAGTCTGCTACAGAGAGCTCACACTCCTCTTCTCCCCTGGGGGCTCGGGTCCAAATTCCACCCAGGCTTCGAGTGGGCAAAAGGCAGCACTGACTCCATGCGAGTATCTCACTTTAATTGCATGTGTTACAAAGACAGCCCAGTATTTGACACAAACATCATTATAAAAAGGTATTTCTGTTGCGGGAAAGCAATCCTAGAGCTCACCCACTCACTCTCAGTACAAGAACCCAATCAAACTAAACCCTTCCCTAATACATCCTCCTTCCCTAAGCCTCTGCTGCAAATTCACCTCCTCAGTAAGTGACTTTTCAGCAGCACTCGTTGAGACCAACCAACCAGCCTCTGCTCCTGACACAGACCATCCTCCTCTGCACATTTTCTCCACGTCTCTCAAAGCAGTTGAGCATGTGCTCAATTCAGCACTTCCAGCAAAACAACCTTCTGTTCCCTGGCCGAGCCGGCCACTGCCCTTGCTCCGTGGCACGGACACAGGCTAATCGGCCACCCAGGCTCCCCTGCCAGCCAGCCGAGATGTGCTGTCCCCAGGTCCTCCCACCCCATCTGCCTGCCACAGCACCCTGCGTGGCCCATCCCACGTGGTCACAGCAGGAGCTGAACAAGCAGCTGCCATCACGATGATGACCACCGCTCCAGAGTGCTCCCTGGCAGGGGGACGAAACCCCCTGTTCAGTGGCCTCCCAGCACGATGCTCAGGAGTGACGAGCCAGGCCCCTCATGGACAAGTGCTGCCGCAGCGGTGCTGCAGGGATGGCTGCTGTGCCCAGGGCCTGCTCCTGAAGCCCATCGCTGGCGGCCGAGTGCGGCAGCTCCCTGTCTGCGTCACAGCCAGCGCTGCAGGAGAGGAGCATTCAATTAGCCAGAAGAGCACACGAGGGGACAATGATTTTCCTCTCACACCGCATTACGCCTAACAGCCCGTGCTCCGTGTTTGTAGCAACCAACTACTTCAGCCGAACGCGCGCTCGGAATGGATCAGGCCATCATTAGTTTTTAATTTTTTTTTCCAGAAGGAGCTTAAAACCCAAGCAGCCAGTCCACAGGAAGAACTAATGAACCACAATTGTGATAATACCGGAGCACCCATCAGTGATGCACAGGCAGAAGAAAACCAGGAAACCCACTAACGGGTGGAGAAGTGGAGCTCATAATGCGAAGGCAGCTACATGCTGATCTGCTCCACCAAACCCGTGGCTGCTTTAATACATCTTCCTGCTGCGTTCCCAGGGCTGGGACACAAAATGTATTAGAGTATTTCATTGTCTTGAAGGTGGAAATCGATGTTAGGTTTTTGCAGCACAAAGAAACACAGTATTACAACTCTTCTCTTGACACCGCCACTCTGGGGCTTGAAAACCAAAACAGCTTGTTAACTTGTTGGCAATTCTAATGATTAAGTAAAAGGCATCAAAAAACGAAAGGCTCTCCTTCTGGCTGGCAGGAAGGCTTCCCAGCAGGCCTGGTCAGCGGTTTTAGAGGAACACGCTTCAAATAAATGGGAACTGCAGAATGTTAGGCATGAATGAATATTAACGCTATGCTTCATTATATCCTGGTGTACTCAACATCACAGGGTCTCAAAGCAGCTTTACAAACGTAATCTTACGCTACATGTGAGTTAGGCTTCCGAGTAACAGGAATAAACACAGTAGTATGTGGCAAACCGGGAAACTGAGGCACCCGGGGTTAAACGGCTGGTTCAAGGTCACTAACTGGTGTCACTGCACACTGGCAGTGGCAGTCAGGACCAGGACCCAGTCTCCCCTGTCCACCCTACATAACCACCAGCCATACGGCTGTCTCCATGTCAACAAATGCTCTTGCAGCCTGATACTCGCCGCACTGGTAAACACGGAGGGTTTCTGTGGACGCTACGGGACTGGCGAGGCTCGGTGATTCCTAGCTTGCTCCCCCGCACCTCACACCCATTACCGCCCATCCCTTCCAGAGCACAGCCACCCTTCACAGACCGCCTTTGTGGCACCGACTGACAGTGTGCTCCCAGCCGCCCCCCTCACCTGCCCCCGCGGGGAGCCTGCAGAGCAGAGGACTGCGACCAGGAGCACACGTTGCAGCTGAACTGACCCAAAGACAGCGAAACCTCCTTCCGTGCTGAGCCTCCCTGGAGTCACCAGGGAGTCGGCTGTCTAAACACCTTACTGGATATAGAACTTCATGTTTTCAACACTAATAAACTGCTCCTAGTCATGAGTCTTAGACCTTACTGAACAAAAGTTAGAAAAACCAGTATTGTCCCGACAGTCCTGGAGCACTGAGGAAGCTGGAAGGAAGCAGGAGTCCTTCTGCCGCTTACTTCCAGGCACAGCGAGGGTGTCAACACCCTCCAGAAGTCCCAGCCCCTATGACTCCTCTTGATGCACCTGGCAGAGGCAGCTCGATCCTGCCGGGGCTGAGGGGCTGACTCACAGCAATGCTGAGCTTCTGCCACCGCCAACAAGAGCTGCGGGTGCCCTCCCGCCCTGACAACAGGATTCCTGACTCCCAGTGACTCCTCTGAGAGCCGTGACCATGCCAAGGCTTCAGGACTGGGCTCCCAGTGTTTAACCGACTCTTTGCGGAATTAACTCAAACGCCAGGACAACGACCAGATTTCCTAGCTGTCAGGCAGCCTGTGCTCTGCCACCAGGGAAAAACTATTCAAC
>NW_010398278.1:0-379 GCF_000710305.1 Buceros rhinoceros silvestris | reverse complement strand
GGCTGGCAGGCAGCCTGTCCCTTCCCACCAGGAAAAAACTATTCAACTTTGCCAGAGTATGTCTACAAGCCAGTGCATTAAGACTACGTATTTTAACACGGTGTGGAGATGCCACACTCAACACTTGGGTTACCATGGGAGACCTTTCTCTCCTTGCCACTGGCATTGCACGGGGAAGCCCAAGCCCAAACGCTCTGTCTTGCCTTTGAAACCAAACAGATGTTTTTACGATCTCTGACGGAGCTGAGTTATGCATCCTTCCCAGAGGAAGGGAAAAATGCACTCCTACAGCAGCTCTTTTTTCTTTCTTTTTTTCCCCAAGCATCGCATATCTTCAGTGAAAGGGAAAGCAGGCGGCTTTCTCTGCCGTTAACGTTCA
>NW_010398277.1:95531-99604 GCF_000710305.1 Buceros rhinoceros silvestris | reverse complement strand
TTTATATATTATATTTATATATATAGCTTAAGTAGTACTTAGGTAATATTTTGTCTTAAGCAATATTTAAATAATAAGGGACTTCTCAAAGTATTGTGGAAGTTTATTGTGACTGATGGGGAAAATTGGAAAATAAATTGGAAAAATTGGAAGAAGTGGGAAATTGATTTCTAGCTCTGTTCATGGCTGATCATTTCTTTTAAAGTTCTGTTGGCAGTGTGAAATTGTATTAAAAGTTTGTATAGCGCTATTACATGCAAACTGCATAAATTCAATTTAACAAGACAAAGGACTATAATATTCTTAAATATGTCAGAGAATAAAATGTGGCCTTTCTGTCCATGCAATAAATACCCTATTGTTGTAAATCATAGTGCCGATCACACAGTTGTACTCAGAGACATAAAACCTAGCTCCTGTTGATATTATTTGTCTTTTCAATAGTCTGTTTGTTTTAACATAATTACTAGAAGCAGTAACTCCAGCAATGAAATTTTCAAATCTGATTCTATTTAGGTTCATGACAAAACTCCCATTGAATTAATTTGAAATGAGATTAAATACATGAAAATGCATTTTTGCCCGTGCATAGATGGAATTAAAATGTAAGATCATGTTTTAACATCCTTGTCTCCTGTACAACAGCTATTCCAGGCAGAGATGTTTAGCCGCCAGCAGATTCTGCACTCAATTATCTCTGATGGGCAGCACCTCCTAGAACAAGGACAGGTGGATGACAGGTAGACATTCCTGTGGTGTTGCTGCTGCTGCTTGTGTGAAGTAATACTTAGATTAGCGGGGGACTTCCAACAGAGAAGGTAGCAGATGACAGTGTTCAGTTCGTGCTCTTCTGAGGTAGGACTTACTAAGCTGTTAATTAGCCAGTTCTTAAATAAGACAGTGTTCTCTAGTGTGCTGTGGGGTATGTGAATGTGTGAATGTGTTTGGGAATTTATCAGCCTTGAGGCTGTTTCTCTGACAAAGATTTGTCTTAGATTATCAAGCATGTTACATATGTGTCTGTTTTGTTGTGCATTCAAAATGTCACTTTCACCAAAGGAGCCTGCAGTGACAGATATAGTGAGTTACACTTGATTTATGCCAGCTGGGCATTTGCCTCTACCGAGAGGATTTCCTGCTGCCGTAAACAGACACCTGCAGGCTAAATGTGGTGGAACAGGAATTCATTGCTGTCTGAGAAGTTCTCGTAAACCCTTGAGATCAAATGAATGAAAATTGGTGAAACACCAGTGGCTTCACATTTATACATATGCGTTGACTTTGCTAAGGGTATCATGGTCCTGATATAAGATGAACTGTTTATTGGGTTGTGAGAATTTCAGTAATGCCGTGTGTATCTTATCCAGCTTTGAGCTTATTAGTAACTCTGAGGGTGAATAGTGAAATCTCCACAAGGTACTAGGAATTTTGCCAATCCAAACGGGCAAAACCTGTGGGTTTTCTTTGTACATTTCTGGTGACATAGTAAAAGAGTTTTGTGTGTTAAGGATTTGGGGTTTTTAAGGTCTCAATAATGGGAGCCCTTTGATTCTCCCAGGACAAGAAGTGTGAATTTCTCATCCTCAGTCAACTATCATGAGACTTCAGTGCTTTTCTCCTAGTGTTTCATAATTGACCACTAGAGAACATCATCTCCTTCCCTTCAGTTTATTTTTTTAAAAAAACAGATCAAAATATGATGGTTACTATGTATTTTTATTTATTTATCTGTTTATAATAGGGATGAATTTAATCTGAAGCTGACTCTTCTAAGCAATCAATGGCAAGGAATAATTCGCCGGGCACAGCAGAGGAGGGGCATCATTGACAGCCAGATTCATCAGTGGCAACGCTATAGGGAGATGTCAGAGAAGCTGCTCAAGTGGCTGGTGGAAATATCCTGTCAGCCAGTGGGTGGGCTGGGGAATGGTCCTATCCCATTGCAGCAAGCCAGAGCACTGCTGGATGAAGTGCAGGTATGTTGAGTGTATTTGAAGAAAGAGGAAAAAAAAATCCCTGCCTTTTTTATAGCCTTCATCATTTAAAATGTTTTTTAAAATGTTTTAGATTCAGGCTGTCTCCTTTGCAGAAAGCAATATTGGATGTCAGTTCTCTGGAACTAGCAGAGCCTCAGAAGCAGCAGTGTGATGGAAACAAAAGTTGGAGTTCATGAAGAACAGGCAGTGGAGTAATTACTGGGCCCTCTAAAGCCCTGTTTGCTTCTGGTTTTGCTTTGTAGCTAACATCACATTGAAAAAAACAATGATGTCCTGTCTGAGAAATTTCTAGCTAACAAAAAAAGGCCATCTTGAGAGTCCATCTTCATGTGAGGTTGAAAGTATCTATTTAGCAGCTTGGTGTCTTAAAGAGTTTAGGCTGGAAGATCTATATAATAGTAATGCTTATTAGCATAACTCTGCAGGAATTATTTCTCTTTAAGAGCAAACATGGAGAAAGAACTCTTTCATGTTTTTATCTCCTTGGAGAAATTTTCTAAAGGTTTGCTGCAGTAAATGATGCTGAAGAGGTTTGGGTAAAGCATTTGGGCAGTAGCTCATGCTTAAGCCAAGGTATGCAGTCAATTAAAGTATGGGCTTGAGAATTAATTCTAATGAATTTCTAATCATAATTAAAAAGACAATGATGACAGAAAACTGTTAATATTTTCAGCTTAAAGAGAAAGTTCTCCTAAGGCAGCAAGGGAGTTATATCCTCACTGTGGAAGCTGGGAAGCAACTGCTGCTCTCTGCTGATAGTGGAGCTGAGGTAGCCCTGCAGACAGAGCTTACTGAAATTCAGGAGCGCTGGAAGATAGCAAGCACCCAGCTGGAGCAACAAAAGAAACAGCTTGCTTTACTACTGAAAGTAAGTGTGGGATCTCTTCTGTACTTCTGCAGCAAGCTTGTGGTTTCTCACTGAGAAATCTGTTGAAGAAAAGTGTTCTCAAGGCATAAGCACAAAGACTGGAATTGCATTTATGCTACATGAGCTCATGATTTCATTTCATAAGAGTGTTAATACCTCACAGTAGGTTTGGATATTAGTTAATATCTTTTAACTGATATTTCCAGACCACTGCCAGTAAAGGATATTCCTACCAGTCCTATTTTCAACACAGAACAAAAATGTTAATTTTTATACACACTGTATTGAAAATCAGACCTGCCTTATTCTTTCTACATGCCAATGTCAAGATCTATCTAGCAATGTAGCAGTAGTCTGTTTCCTTCCAGTGTCTTGAGTCTTTGCTAGTTTAGATAAACTTCTGTAATCTTGGAGAAGGGAGCCTTGTACTATAAGCAACGTCCAGAAGGCCTGCTCACCTTGTTGGTGTATTTTTCTAGCAGAAATTGGAACTATGAAAATATGCTACTTTCTCTGGGAAACTTAGCAGCCGGAACCCAGCTGCAGTGTTATTGTGTGGGAAATACTATCTATACTGGCCTTGTTTTGGTAGCTTTAACCACAACATTCACCACGTGGGGACTAACCCCTTTTAACCAATTATAGTGCTTTAAGAGATGTGTGCTGTCTGTGTAACAGAGTCACTATCCAATCACCATGTAGTTAGTCGAGTGGACAAGAGTCTATAAATTGGGATGTAATGTAAACAATAAACGAGTCTCACTACACACCACATTGGCGTTCAGAGTGATTCGTTCCACTTCAGCTCCGAGCCTGCCGTTTCCTATCGCGACACACCTAAAGTACAGCAGTTGATAGGCTGGAATTTCAATTTGGTCTGTGTGTTTTTTCCCTTTTGCTCATTCTAGGGAGGAAAATGAAAGTGGGACTTAAGTGTATTAATAGAACAGGACAAGTGCTTTTAGAATAGTTTCAGAGGCCTAATAGAACTGCAGAATCACGGACTCCTTAAGTTTGTTTCTAAATAGCAAGAAGCAAAGCAATGCAAGAAAATGAAATATTTTGGGGAAATTCAGATAAGTAAACTTTTCTTCCTCTTTCAAGCCTTGTTCCTTCTGCCTCAGCTCCTTGTGAGAGAATTATGTCAGGAAATTTTAGTCATGAATGCTGTTATCTGGGGAGACTAAATGTTCTGTGAAACTATTGTC
>NW_010398277.1:89834-95354 GCF_000710305.1 Buceros rhinoceros silvestris | reverse complement strand
GAAAGTACCATGCAAACGGCATGTCTCACAGACAAGCCCTCATTACATTATGCTACCTTGGTTTTAAATACATGACTTTTTAGTGGTCTTCTGGCCAAATGGCAAGCACAAGCGTATATTCTAGAAGAGTATGTGTTGCACTGAGAACAGTGTAAGGTCACATTACTTACTAAGGAGAGAAGAAAGAAGACACTAAAGAGAGGTTTTTTTGCAAGACCTGTTGTTTGCAATTCTCCCTCCTGAAGATGATCATGACGTACTGACACATGGAAAAAAAATGGAAAGGGAGAAATACAAAGGCAGTGGTAGAAGGAGAATATCTTGAAACATTATTAAGTCCAACAAGTTCTGTAGCACACAACTGGCATTCTTTTTCAGTTGATGGGCTTAGCAGAGATCTTCCTGTCTGTGAGTACCTTTTAAATAGGATTTAAGCAGGTGAGGCAGGTGAAACCATACTGTCCCATGATGATTGGTATGGTTTGATTGCAGTGGCCACATTGAAAATTTTAGAAAGTATACAAACACTAAAAGTGGGTGTAGCTGCTAGATTCATAATTTAGAGCAGATACTGCAGGTACTTTAATCTGAGCTGAGTTTGCAGTTCTCCAATCACTTTTTTTGTCCTGGTGATTACTGCATCTGAGTAGAGCTTTTGTCAAAGAACAGTAGAGTTTTTGATACAGGCATTCAAGAAAGGAAGTGGAATGTTATTTTGGCAGGAGAGGCTTTTCTGAAAGGATGGAGTTGGATCTAGACAACACTGTAGTAACAGGAGGCTTTGGCTTGTGTATTTCTCCTAGCAGAGACATACACACCAAAAATTTGTCACAGTTGTACACGACTCAAGCTCTAGACTATGAGTGTTATTTAGAGGGGGATTTCAGGACATGTTATTATTATGAAAAAGTTTTTACTGTTCAGTGGATAGTTACACAAAACAACTGACATAAGTATAATGCAGATATAAATAGAAGCCTAATAAGTCTTCTCCCTTCAGGACTGGGAAAACTCTGAGAAAGGCATAGCGGACTCCCTGGAGAAGCTAAGATCATTCAAAAAAACACTTTCTCAGCCCTTGCCAGAACACCATGATGAGTTGCATGCAGAGCAGATTCGTTGCAAGGTAAAGCACTTGTTCTCTTGATTATTGTCTCATCTTTGCCTGCCTTTGTGTAGTAACCTCTTTCTTTGTTAAAAGACTTCAGATTACTGACTGTGCAAACCAGTCAGCCATCCCTGTGATAAGAAACTATCTATGTAACATTTGGACAGCATAATACCTGTGTGATCTCACTATAATACAAATCCTGCAGGGTAAATACAGATCTGATCAAAGTGAGATCAGAACAGGATCTGGTTTTATTACAGAAATTCTAACTTCAAATTTAAACTCATGGTATCTAAACTGCTGTTTAGTGCTTTTTATTTGAGGTGAGATTACTGGGAGGGGATCTTAGATAACACTGTTATGCTATATTCTTGGCAGTTTAGAAGTGGATTACAACTTGAAAATGTTTTCAATACAGAGAAGTCCAAATCAATACTTGGAATTCTTAAACACCTTTGAACTTTAGGGAGATTGGAGTAGTATGTTGGTTTGTTTCTCCTTGTTACAGGGCTGATGTATCATTCTGTATTGGGGAGTTACCTCTCTTAGAACACTGAAAATACTGGTATATATGGGGTCGATAGTTCTCCTTTTCTTTTAAACAGGGCTGAAACAGTCCACTTGAAATGGTGCGTCTACTCAAATATGACATTATCTCACATCAGTGAGATAACAATGCTTGTCTTTGTGCTTCATCAACACATTCAAAATTGTATTTATTAGCAAACTTGTCCTTTTTCCTTGTGTCCTTCTTTTAAGGAGTTAGAGAATGCTGTTGAAGGATGGACAGATGACCTTGCACACCTCTCTCTGCTGAAGGAGACCCTGTCTATCTATATCAGTGCAGATGATATCTCAATCCTCAGTGAGCGCATAGAGCTTCTGCACAGGCAGTGGGAGGAGCTGTGCCACCAGGCAAGTATAGAACTGAGCACTGATAAGAGTGCACAGGCTGCAAAAGTGTTGGGAGAAAAATTGAATGCAGGTGGCAGCTTTTAGGGAAGATTCTTGTAGACGCATGTTCAAAACTGAACTCTTGCTGAATCAGGGAAAACATCTGTTGAAATGCTTCCTTTAGCTAATGCTGGTGTTTCTAGATCTCCTGAACTTTATCATGGCTGTGAGGTCATATTTAAGCAGCCTTAAAAAACCAACAGAAAAGTCTCACTGTGTGCTGTGGGACTGTGGAACTGTGCTTTGATGGAGCTGTATGCAGAAAGGATGTCCCCTTCCTGTTCAACATTACTGTATTGTACCTTCAGTTCTGTTGATATATTCTGGTTCTTCAGACATTGGTGTCTGCATTTCTCTTAGCCTGGGGGTGACTTGCTTGGCTACAAAATGAGCTGAAGAGTATTGTTTCATTTTTCAGGCGCATGATGCGATTAGAAGGCAATGTTTCTTGCCTCCATTTTGCACTCAGAATCCAGGTAGTGGGGTCTCCCTCACGGAGCTTTTCTGATTATCCTCATGTTATTTCTGTGGTTCAGTAGAGATTTCAGTCCAGACATACCGGGGCTAACTTTGAAATAGTTACCTCAGGTAAGGTATCTGTGAAGGCTGCAAAACCACCCCCAAAGTAGGAAAAATGCTCCTCAGAACTCTACTGTGAGTTACTTGCATTTGAATGAGCCAATGTAGATACATCTAAACCACGTTGTAGTCACTGCATGTATGTTCCTGTTAAAGGAGGAGGCCAAGTAAAGTAGTATTATCTTACTTTTGTGTGTACTGAAGGTGTCAGGATGTAACCTAGCTCAACACTTTCTTCAACCATTGCTTATCTCCGGAAAGCTGCCATCAAGTTTAGAACCGCAAAAAGGAAATGAGACATCAAGTGTATGACCCTGTTAAACTTAACACAGTATTTAAAGAGCCCGTCAGTTTTGTTTATGAAAGAGCAGATGCACTCTTCATCATCTCAGCTAAAATGCTGATATAAAGTCAGAAACAATGCAGATTACCCTGAGGAGGAAGTCAGTAGTTGTACAAATGTCTGAAACTGGAGAGGGGACTGTTCTGCTCACCCTCTGCTGCTATTTCGATTTCAGTGACCATCTTTGATGTCTGTTACTATTCATAGCCCAAGATGGTACCACTGCTATGGCAATTTCTTAAACATAGCAATATCTTCCTTCTGTATTAACTACATCATTTGCTTGGTTGATGTTTTATGTCTGTTCTTTCGTGTCAGTTCCTTTGAATCTCTCAAAGTGTCATTCCCATTCAGGAGAAATAGTTTTCTATGAAATGAGTGTATTGGGACTCAAGTAGAAAATTGCTTTTGCAGAATATAGTGTATCTTTGATTTAGCTTCGTACTTAGAAATCATGCTTATGCACAAATTACACAAGTCTTTTGGCCTATGCTGTGTGTATATGCACACATATATATATATATATCTTTTTTTGCTTTGGTCAAGCATTTATATCTCCCTTGTTTATTTAATCTCTTAGACTAAAAATAAACTATTAAGGTATTTTATAACATTTTATAAGTGAGCAAAAATTGTAAGAATTTTTTTTTATTTTTGTTCTAATGAAAGCTTTGGGCTACTGGGCGTAACGCTTGGATGCCTTTCTGTGCACAGGATGTAGCTAGCAGGAAACCTGAGATTAACAGTTACCTCTAAACTCACAGAGAAGCACACAGTTTTTGCAGTACAGCTCTGGTTTGGTTTAACAGCAGGTAGGTGGCTGGAACACTTTTCCAGCCCAGAAGAATTCACATTGAGGCACAAAGTGTTTCAAGCACCTGTTAAGTGCATTTACTGCTTCGTTATTTACGTTCTGTAAATGTTTTAAGGTCTCCTTACGTCGACAACAAGTTAGTGAGAGACTGAATGAGTGGGCTGTCTTCAGTGAGAAGAACAAGGAGCTCTGTGAGTGGCTGACACAAATGGAAAGTAAGGTTTCTCAAAATGGCGACATCCTCATAGAAGAAATGATTGAGAAACTTAAAAAGGTATAGTGCAATGCACGTGTGTTTACATACTGTTCTTTAACTAACTGCTTACTTGTTTTGTATTGCAAAGAGGATACCAAATTAGCTGAAACGGAGGTTTTACCTTACAGAGATGTTTCTAAGTTTCACTAAGACTGTGTGCTTGTGTTCTTCTCTCTCTGTACAGCATTTTCCTGTCTCTTGAGGTAGGACCTCCCAGTATACCAGAAAATTAAGTCAATGCAAAAACAAAGGCATCTGAATGCTTTACTCAATGTCCAGTCAGAATTGCCTGTAATGAGATAACTATAGCAAATATATTTACAGAAGGTGTTGGATTTTGTATTGGTTTGCTGTTTTTTTTGATTATTCTGATAAAGTTGCTGTTGTTGTTCCTGGTTACACCTCTGATATTTAAGAGGTGCAACTGCACCAATTACCAAAAAAGCAACATTCACTTGTAATTTTTTATGGTTCATTTGGCAGAGTAGAGCAGAATGTATTCAGAGTAAGTACCTTGACTTTTGATTGCTCTTCCCTGTCCAGGATTATCAAGAGGAAATTGCTGTAGCCCAGAAAAACAAAATCCAGCTCCAGCAAATGGGAGAGCGACTTGCTAAAGCCAGCCATGAGAGTAAGGCATCAGAGATTGAGTACAAACTTGGCAAGATCAATGACAGGTGGCAACATCTTCTGGATCTTATTGCAGCCAGGTAAAACAGTTGTTCTGTTTCTAAAGTGCTTCAGGGGACAGATTAATATGGTGGATGTCATTAATTTAATATCTTTTTATTGTTTGACTTTTCGTCACAAACGAAATGAGTTCCTTAAGCATCAACACGTTTCTGTGAAATTCACCTTTCTGTTTTGCTCTGCAGTACTCGACATCGCTTCTTCAAGATGAGTCAATTCAAAACATTATTTGCTAGAATGTCATTGGATCGGTTGCAGTCAGATTTAGCGAGCCTTGCTCCAGCACTGTCTTGCTTCAGATGAGTGCTGAGAAGTGGATTAAAATGTAGGTTTTCTAAAATATTCTTGGCAGAGGAATCAAAAGGGTGCGTTTGTCATTTTTGATTTGGAAAAGAGCAGTTCCAAAACTCAGTCTTAGTTTTTCTGCCGGATTGTTTTTTCTCTGATGGACAGGAGTAACTGCAGGTAGACATATGTACCTTGGGTTTAAAGATTCTTTTTACTCAAGGTCAAAAATATAACAGCAATTTTCATAACATAAAGAAATAGAGGGTTGTTGTTTGATACATGACAGAACTGGTTTATTCATTTCAATATGTTCTGCTGAGTTGTGCTACAGACTCCCTTCCATTACTGACAAGAATTTTGTTACAACTTTGGACTTCATAAAATGTACATATACTTTATATCTTACACTTCTGTGGTGTAAGGACATATGAATTAGAAATACTCTAGTCCTGTTAGCGGCAAAGGGTTTTGTTTAGTTTCATCAT
>NW_010398277.1:80665-89713 GCF_000710305.1 Buceros rhinoceros silvestris | reverse complement strand
TTCCTGCTCTGAAATCTGTAAGCATGGGAGCAGTAAATTTTATGAAAGCAGAAGCATTTTGGTGGCTCCAGCTCCTTTTATAGTGGTTTGTTTTAAAGTAATGAACACTGAGTAGTTCTTACAGAACAATTAAGTCAGGAAGTGGTGCATTACGGTTGAGGAGCCTGCTGGTTTCAGAGGATGTGGTACATCACCAGTTGTTGATCATAAAATGTATTTGCCATATTTTTGTATTGGTCTTTTGAAGCACCTACTCAGACAAATGTTCAAATAATACCTTCAGGAAGTTTCTAGTGAAAAATTATTGCATTCAGAAATTGCAAAACACATTGTCCCTGTCTACAGGGACAGGTAAGAGTTGAGGATTCTGTATCACTCTTGGGGCAGGGAGATGTAAACTGCAATATTATACACTTAAACTTCCTAATTCTGTTATCATGAAGCAGGGTATCAAGTCCTAGTTCTAAACTAATATATATAAAATATTTATTTACTTTTATGTCCAGATCATTTCAACTTAACCTTCTCAATCGACATGCTCAGCACTCCTGTATGTAATTAAACATATAACCCTTTCCATTCCAGTGCTTTCTGAAGTGAAAAAAACTCCACAAAGTTTGAACATTGCTTTGCTGAAGTTGGGAAGTAAATAATGGGGAGGTTTGATGCTAGGTTGTAGAAATTTTGCTAGTTCGTCTGTGGCTTAGGCTGATGGTGGTTAAAGCCCAAGTTCTTGATTAATGTATGTACACAGCAATTGTATCCATGCCTAATGCCAACTGGACAAAAGGGTTTGCATCCCCCAGGGTAATTAGGGTGTGTTCCTGTACTGATATTTTGGAGTTTGGAATGTATAATATATCATGAGTTTGGCTGCACTCAGCTAGTAAATGCAAATTAATTGTTCTGGCATTGAGAATAAAATACATCTTTTCATGTTCTGGATTCCTGACAGCATTAATGAATTATTAGAGCCTGCTTCCTTTATGCAAAGCTACAGTAATCCCTTGCCTGGAGCATTTTTCTTAGTGGTTTGTTTCCTACAGCTGTGAACAAACAGAAAGTGCTCTGTGAAATAGCTTTAGATCCCCCAGGGTAATTAGGGTGTGTTCCTGTACTGATATTTTGGAGTTTGGAATGTATAATATATCATGAGTTTGGCTGCACTCAGCTAGTAAATGCAAATTAATTGTTCTGGCATTGAGAATAAAATACATCTTTTCATGTTCTGGATTCCTGACAGCATTAATGAATTATTAGAGCCTGCTTCCTTTATGCAAAGCTACAGTAATCCCTTGCCTGGAGCATTTTTCTTAGTGGTTTGTTTCCTACAGCTGTGAACAAACAGAAAGTGCTCTGTGAAATAGCTTTAGTAGCGTAGTACAGTAGTATGCAACCAGCCTGAATCTTGATCTGTTGATTTTATGCTAAGGAGTGAAATTTCTGCGTTCACCTGTAAAAGCCTCTTTCTCTTTTTTGTCACATTCTGTTTCCTCACCCAATATTTTTAATTGCCTCTCCTTTCAGAGGAGGTCTGTAACTGCAAAAGAGACAGTTACAGAAAGGTAGCCCTGTCTCTTGCATCAGAGACATCTGTTTCTGTCCTTCTAGAACACTTTGATCCTTTCAGATCAATTTTTCTGATATGTCAGCCCGGTGCAAAAAATGTTACAGATGTTTACAGCCAGGAAGCAGTGCCACTGCTGCAACTGCTCAGGCTTTGCAAAGAAGGCTTTGTTGTATGTGTTTTAATCCCTTCCCCTTGCACTCACAGTCCACATTCCTGGAGATCAAGTCTGGCACATGTTGGTGAATCCAAGTTTTATTTAGAAACATGACCACTTGTCGCCATTCCGTCTCATGTTATCAAGCAACGGCTGCTAACATTTGTTTGGCGTGCAGCATTTCTGTACAGCACTCACCAGCAAAGAGAAGTGTCTCCCCTTTCCTTCCCCCGCCCAAAGCACACTGTTTGCAAGCTTTTGGAGTGGAAGTTCTTCTTTTCAATGCTGGAAAATTTCATGGTGGTGGCGGAGGACTTGCATGCTGTGAGGATGGCGGAGGACGGCAGTGTGGATTCAGATCTCCCAGACTGTAATTGTGATATCACAAGGCAGGCAGCTATTTTTATTTGCTTTTGATTGATACGGTTCTTTCTGAAGTCTTGGTTTGCTGGGAAACTAATTGAAATATTGATACGCAGAAATCACTACCTCACTGCTTTCTGTGTAGTTTTAAATTACTTGACAGTGATTAGAGCATACTTTGTTTTACAGCTAGTACTTTTGGGTCCCAGAATTATTTTTAATTACTGATGCAGACTTAGAAATAGTAACATCTCTTAGCTGTCCCAAAGAAACTCTAGAAAGTGTTTTTAAATACAAGAGCATGTACACACATGAGAGAAGGCAGAATTTATCTGTCTGCTCACTGTTTGTGTCATCAAAGGGGCATGGCTACAAGCGAAGGGCAGAGGAGGAGAGAGGCTGTAAAGAAAGTGTTTCAGACTTCACTTGTCGAAGTTGGTCTTTCCTGTACATATGGATGAATGTTTTGTAACTGCATGTAATATTTGAACTCAGCCTAAATCATCTTCAATTTTTAATTAAGCTTCTCTTTTTCCCTCTTTACATTATCTTTTCTAGAAGTTTTGCTGCTGTTCAGAGTTCTAGAAATTGACTGTTTGAAAGGGGAAACTGATGTGAAGAGCAAATGTAACTGGCACTACTAGTGTCCTCATATGCAGGAGTACTATGCTTTGGACAATAATATCTTTTTAATCACAAAAAGATTATTTTTAAACTGATTTTTAATTTTTTTAAAATAATTCAATATTTTCCACTATTTCTTAGATTGCTCCTTAGAACTTTGTGTACAGTTCCAAGTAGATACCTTTTTAAAAAACTTATGCTTTCTACTGTCTTTGTACAGACTTAGCTAACATGCATGTACTGATTTTTTTTTTGTGTTGCTCTTAAAGTTTAATATTAGTAACCAGCTGTCTAAATGACTAACACAGTAGCTATGAGTTCTATATGATGCACTGTTATGTATTTACAGGGGTTTTCCTCTTTAAGTGGAATCTAAGGCTAGTTTAGGTCTAGTTGAGCTAAAGGTATTTGTGCTTAATTTCAGCTGCAAGTTGTTCTCCCACTGCCTTTTCTTAGTGTGAAGTAGACTTTTTAAAATTATTTTTTTTTAAATTATTATTGCTTTCTTGGGGAAACTAAGGTACTGGAACTAGCACTCAGAAATGTAAGCATTGTAAGCCCATTCAGATTTTCAGATGAGTTTTCATCAATAAACCATAAAAACAAACTTCCCTGAGAGTGTTAAGTATTTGTAAATTATAGCAAGACTGAAAAGTGTGTATGTTGTATAAAAAAGATCCTTTAAAACAACCATGTCATGGGTCCTTTGATTTCAATGGAAAATCTTCATTATCAAGGAGAGGACTTGCCTCAGTCTCTTGCAGTAACATGCATATGGCTGCAACAAAAGCGTGAGATGATTATTGTAACAATGAACTGTTTAAGCATATTCTTGTAAATGACACATCAAATGGTCAATATTACAGTTCGTGAGGGACCCCGCATACTTAAATGGTTGATAATTTGACCTTTGTCTCTAAGCAGAGATTTTAGTTTCATTAGCTTTCGCTGTAGCATGGAAAGATAGAATTTTGAGCTGTAACATTTTTAAGAGAGAGATATTTTTGTTGCGCACACATTATGTAATTATTTGTACCCAGTGACAATATTCAGTGAGATGAAGAACATAGGCACTCTGCCTGCCAAGATTCAGAAGGAAACCTGTTAGACATGATGGATTTACATCTATTATTTGTTCACAGATATGTTTTCAGAGTAGCTAGAGGCAGAACACTGTATTTCACTTCAGTCAAAAAAAGAAAGCCCAGCCCAGAATCATGTGTTTATTTGTTCCTATTTGTACTGTGGGCAAGGAACCTGTTGTGTTAGACTCAGTACAAAAAAAGAACGGTGTTAACAGTAAACGTAGCAGGGGACAGGGAGCTGACCTTTTCTTTTTGGAAAGTTGTCCTTTTAACTTTTGGAATTTTGGTGCAGGGAATTGCAACAGTTTGGCAGGAGGTCAGGTTTAGCAGTAGGTTTTGGTTTTGGTTGGTGTGTTCTTTTAGTATGTCACACTTTTTTCTCTCTTGAGTAATTTAACTCATGTGACCGAAAATAGCTCTGTTTGGGCCTGGGTTGTTTTTTTACTTTGACAGGTACGTATTCCCATGCAGTCTGTGTAAGGCAAAGAGAGCACTTCTTAAATGATGGGCCTTTATCAGGGGTTGCAGGGAAAATGTAGATAACATCTGGCCCAGAGGTTAGGTCCTGGTCCACAGCTTGGGCTTGCAAATGATGGTGTGACATTGCTTCTACACAGGGCTGACATGACTCATGTCATAGGGAACACTGATTCCCTTTCCAACTCCAGTGTGCCTGCAAAGGATCAGCAGCGTCCAGCCTTGAAAATCTAAGCAGAAAATGGACAGGATTTCATTCCTCTTAGTTAATGTCGGAGACTGAAAAGCTGCATGTGAGTTCCGGAAGAATGATAACCAGCCTTCCTGCTCAGCCTGTGAGCGAGTCTCAATTGGTCCAAACCCACAAAGCACTCTATGTACAACCACAGGTGACAAGGAGATGGTGCCCTCCATAGCACTGGTTGTTCTTAGTATCTCTCTAAGGCTAAACGCATAGCTGTATTTCAGGATAACCTGATGATGGGAACTGGGGTAGTCTTTCAGTACACTTGGGTTGACTTCAGTCTCTATGATTCATAGCCAAAATTCCAGATTGCACAATGTTTTTTCCAATTACTGTGATTTTTTCTTTTCCTATCACAACCCTGAAGCTGTTTGTCATGAGACTCTGGGAAGAAAGATGCATTTGAACTGTTTTTAAGTGTGTTTGGTACTAAAGAGCCACATTTTGACTATCTGTGATCTAAAGAGAGGGCTAAAAAGAGACCAAAATTTGAAAGATTCAACCTTACAGTTTTTTAAGCTGACATTATCATCTCTGCGTTTCTCTTTGATAAGAAAAGAACACCCAAATTAGACTCGTAATGGTCAACTGCAACTACTGCATTAAATATGGAAACACTTGATAAATTTGCTGGCTAGTATTATGGAAAAATGTGAATTACTCAATTTGAGTTATAGGACGGTCAGGTGCATTTTGTTTGTTTGACAAATCTGACGATCCTGTATTTTTCAACCCCATTTAGTCAATCTGTTCCCAGCTACACTCATCTCTTAAAGCTTTCTGATATTGAAACACTTAAGTGAAAGAGCAATAGAAGTATAGAAAGGAATGTTACTCAAAATTGTTTGTTGTACTACATAAATGGGGGCGGTGGGGGGAAGGAAGGTTAGGAACAATTTCAGACTCCACTAATGTATGTTATATAACATGGGGATAGGAAGGAGGGAATTACTGACAGACATTTTTGTAGAGTTGAGACAGGCTGAAGGAAAAAATACCAGAACAGGATTGACAGTTTAGTCAAATTATCCTCACTCTCTTAAGCTCAATGTTCCCTTGAATTGAAAAAACCCACTATTTAACTCTTCCTGGCCATTGTTGTTACAGGGTCAGGATGTCAAGAAAAATACTACTGACTACATGCAGTTATATTCCATTTTCAACTGTTTAATCTGAAGTAGTCCATTAAGACCAAAGACAACTTAAAGCAACCCTTGGGATTCAGGAATTCTCATTAAGTTCTCAGCTGGATTTCTCTCTCTAAAAACTATTTATTCAAGGACAAGTCTTCACACTGGCACAGATTGCCCAGAGAGGTGGTAGTTGCCTTATCCCAGGAAACATTCAAGACCAGGTTGGACAGGGCTCTGAGCAACCTGATTGAGTTGCAGATGTCCCTGTTCACTGCAAGGGGCTTGGACTAGATGATCGTTAAAAGTCTCTTCCAACCCAAACTGTTCTATGATATGTAGTTCAATGTTTAGAAGTCACCGGTGTGAAAAAGGCCTGTTCACTCAGTGCACTCCACCACCAGTACTCTTAAATGGTTAAGTTCTTTGTAGTCTAGGAAGAACTTTTGTCGTCTGTTGGTCAAATACACAACTAAATTACTCTAGATTGTTTTGGAGTGTGTATAAGTTCATTAAAAAAAATAGTTTTCCTTTCTTGAGGAACATTTATCTCAACTGATAAAGGTACAGAAGCTCTGAAAATGTTGTCTGGCATTAATAAGCTCTTCATTTTTCTTAGCCAAAACCTATGTGGACTATGTGCACATGTAATATACTTCTGTTACATAAAAAGGGTAACTTCAGAACAGAACTTGCCATCTAAGTTAAGTTTCTCTGAGAAGTTCCTGAAACACATGCTGTAGAAATTCTCCTTCAGGGTGTCCTTATGCTGCTGTTTATTTTTCTTTGCAGGGTAAAGAAGTTGAAGGAGACCCTCATTGCAGTACAGCAGCTGGATAAAAACATGAGTAGCCTGAGATCTTGGCTTGCCCACATTGAGTCAGAGCTGTCCAAACCTATCGTCTATGAAACTTGCGATTCTGAGGAGATACAAAGGAAACTAAATGAACAGCAGGTAAAATACAACAAACTTGTTAGGTGCACGATGACATGGGGAGATCCAAAGTTAAGAGTGTCCTTGGTCTGCCCATACCTGGCCAATGCTAAAAGGGCATGAGGCAAAGAAGTGGTAAATATCAAGGCAAGTGGTACTTATTGTGTCACTTATAGAGCCTTCTGCTGGCTTTGACATCGAATCCACCAGGACCTGATTGACCTTTCTGGGAAAGGTAAGGCACCAAGGGATGTAACCTGAATGAGTTATTGCAACTGTTTTTCTTTTGGGGATTGTGGTATCTTGTTTGCACATGCTTGAAAAAATGACTATTTTTTAGCGACCTTTCTAACTAATTTTTATTTTGCAGCTTGTTTGAGAATTACTTTGCATGCAAAGATGCATGAGCTATACACGTGAAGTTAAAATTGGTTGGTTTACAGCACACAAAGCCTTTATGCAGTGCTAGACCAAAATAGTCAACACTGGAATAGGAAGAAAAATGTTAAGTCAATGGGTTTTTGGCATTAAAACTACTGTTACTCCTATGAAGATCTCCTATACCTATTCCAGTATACTACCCAGTGCAGTTTTACCTAGAAACACATTGCTGGGGAGGTCTGTTATCCTGTGGTGTTCCTGTTGGTTATTTACTGGCAAAAATATGTTTCTGCCGCCTCACTAGAGATAAGTTAGATGCTCTCCTGAGTTCTTTCTCAAGAGAAGGAGGAAGTGCGTGGGAAGACAAGTGTCAGAATGTTTTGGGGATAGTTAATATGTGAAGTATACAAACAGGCATTTTGTTCTTTTAGGCCGAGTGTGGGACTGAGATCCAAGAACCCTCTCAGAGTTTTTGATGGCTCCCCAACTGATTTGCTGCATTGCTATGCAGAATTGCTTATTAATATTCTGTATGTAATTTACATAGGGAGAATAATTTCTAATGCAGAAGCATCACTAATGGATGGTGTTTCTGAGATAATAAAGTGCTGGGCAGGACTAAACATTGCTATCAATAAAGTAGATAATTTTACTAGCATCCCTTTGCAGACATCCCAGTTTGTTACAATCACTTCTTCTGGGACTTATTCTGGGCACAGAAACTGGTGCCTTCTCTGCCTTCTGCTTTTTCCTTGTGGTAATCCCCATGCAGTGACAGCATGCAGTGATATTCTGTTAAAGTGTGAGTGGTTTAATTTGAACTCCAAAAGGGAGAGATAGAGGTGAATCTTATCCTGGGAGGATGCCACATTTGGGAACTTCATGGTGGTTTTATTTGTTAACACTGCAAGCCATGGTCATAACTCTAAAAACCCACCCACCTTCAGTGTATGGCAACCACTGTTTTTATTAGTCGAAGACTGTATCACTATCCACCACAGCTCAGACATTCTCAAGTATTTTATCCCTCTTCTTCCATAGGTGATCTTATATTCTTTTCCATGTTTGATTTTCCACTGAGGTCATGTTATCTTCCCTACTCATACTGCTACCAGTTGGTCATTTAGAAAATTATGTTAAAAATATTATGCTGTGAAAGAGGATGCCCAAATTACATTTCTGTAACCCTGTTACCTGCTCCTCAGCATCCACTTCAGCCAAGAATCAGTTTTGCAGGTTGCTGGTTTCTGTAGTGAAATTAAAGATGCAATTAAAGCTGGATGTCCTAGGGAAGGTAGTATAACTTCACTGCAGTATTTTCCTATGGTCACAAACTGCATTTCAAGGATTGCTTGTTTGTTTGTTTTCTCAATCTGCTACCACTTGAAATGTGGAAAAAATTCTGTTTGCTTCTGGGTTGATAAAGGAAAGAAAAAGCTGTATGTGGGTTGCAGCAGTGCATAAAAGTGATGCTTTTTTGTGAACTAACTCGAAGTCTCAATGTTCTCTAATAAACATGAAAAATTTGAAAATCTGGGTAAGAAATATAAGGCTATAAAGAAAAAACAGTGTTGACATTGCTTATAGAAAGGTTCCACAGTTGAACAAAAAAGTTTAATCCTTAGGAATTCTCAGGATCACCAACTGGCAATTCTCAGTACTCCTCTACTCCAAAACAGCAGAGAGATTATGTTGCCTGAACTTGCTTAACCTCAAGCCTTATAGTTCTCTGAAGGATGCGTTTCATAGAGTATTGCATCTGTTTAGAGTATCCACCCTTACAAAACATTTCAGGATGGACAGAAAGAAAAATAAGTACTTGGACATCATGATGAAAGAGTATTTTCTAGTGAAGGGGCCAGCAGCGAGGAAGAAAACATTGTCATTTTCCACTTGATGGTCTCATGTAAATAGATGTTCACTAAATCTTCTGTTTCATAGATGAGCAAAGGAAATAGATTACTTCACTGAGTTCAACCCCAGTTATAAACTGGGGTTATAAAAAAATCAAGTGGTTGCCACGAGTTGACCTTGCTCCATTTCAAATGTGCTGAGGTTTTTACGTTCTACATTTAGATTTCATTTC
>NW_010398277.1:74142-80585 GCF_000710305.1 Buceros rhinoceros silvestris | reverse complement strand
GCTGAAAGGCATTTTCAGAACATCATATTGCTAGTCGTAAGAAAAGTTCCTCCAGTTAGACCTTAAATGTATGTAGACACAGTATGTTGACACCCTATTTTCCTTTGCATGTTATAGTTTGCTTTACTAGCAAAATTATAAAGAACAGTTTATCTCTACTCATTCTCAAGCTGCCAAGTTTTGTTCTATAAACTTTCACATCTCTAATTCTTCTCTTTATCTGAATCAGAAGTTTACACAGTATTCTAGGTGCAGTACATTACTTTTTGGTGTAGTCACATTAGTACTAATTTGTCACTATTGGAATTATGTTGTCTTTGCTTTGTTAATGTCCATCTAATATTCTGATGATTCATTGCAAATACAGGCAATGTATTGTATCTTTTCTTTGCACTGATCCATCAGGAATAGCCAGTTACTTTTGTGGCTTTTCTTAACTTGAACTTGTAGTTCAAAACTGAACCTGAATCACCGCTTCAAGGTGAAACATTATCATCAGTGTAGAACAAGCCATTGCCACCAAGAAACTGACAGGAGATACAATTCTGATGACATATAATAAGTGCTAAGAGACTGTAAGTGCATTTTCTTTTAGTGCATTCTTCTAGCACACTTTCCATTTTCAATGAAAATGGTATAGAATTGAAAAGTTGAAGGAAGAAAAATCTGCTACTAGAGGTACACTGTTAAACATGCACTGCTGCTGTTCTCTCTGTCATACATTCCACTTTGCAGCTGGCTCACCTGGAGAAGAGTAGTTTCACAGAGGGTACCTCCACCAAACCCTCACAGCAGATAAGAACATATTTTCTTGTCACTCTTCTCATACTGATTTCTGTTCTCTGTGATAATGGGAAATGGCTGGAAATAGTTCCACCATTTATTGGTGGTGTTGATTAAATGTATGTGAAAAATGCTCAGCTAAGCATGGAAGAGCTCTAGCAGTTCATCCCAGGCTATGGTTTAGTGCTTGTAGTCCCTGGGAGAGCTGTGCATGCTGCCAGGTTCTCCTGGCCTCGTTAACACTGCAATACCACTTGCGCAGATGCAGCCCTTTAATAGGTATTGACTGGATGTTTTTCTCCTGTTTGCAAGCTTATTAATTTTTTTTTATAAGTAGAAGAGAAGTGCATTTGCATTTATGCATGTCTTGCAATTTCACTTAAGAATTAATTTCTTCATCTGCAGGAACTTCAGAAGGACATAGAAAAACACAGCACTGGAGTGGCATCTGTTCTCAATCTGTGTGAAGTGCTCCTTCATGACTGTGATGCTTGTGCCACAGAAGCAGAGTGTGACTCCATCCAGCAGGCTACACGCAATCTGGACAGAAGGTGGAGGAACATCTGTGCAATGTCAATGGAAAGGCGGCTTAAGTAAGTCTAAAATGCCTACTAGTTAGTATTTCCTTCCACAGGCACAGTTACAGGGTGGGATATGTATTAGAGGGCTGCAATACCGAAGGAAAGGATGTGTAGGGGGTCAGGAAAAGATCATAAACTGAATAAAAGCCAATAGCTGTTGTGCCGTGGGGAAAAAAGAAAAGAAAAATTCAGGTCGTGTTTGTATGTGCCTTTCTTTATACAAAGTACAGATATCAGCTATCAAATTTTGCTCACAGGGCCTTTGATGAAATGTCTTATTTCCCATGCTTCATAGCAATGATGAGAGAAAAACTAGGGAAAGCTTAAATGATAGCAGTGACTTCAGGAGATTGAGAAAATAAGACCTAAAAGGGGGAGTTGTAACACTTAACTTTACCCTAGAACTGCTTAGGCTGATGTGGAAACTAGTTATCAAATGGGTGGAATCTTATTCCAGGTGTTAGGGTTTTCATGCACCTAGTGTTCCTCAACAGTTTCTCTTTTGTCTGAATTTGTTTATTTGGAAGAGTTTTAAGACTGAACACTCTTACAGAATTTCCTCATCTGCCCACCTTAGCTTTGCTGAGCATGTGTGGCATGTAGCACCCGTGCATCTTGGGTGCGGTCTGGTTTACTGAACATGCTTAGACCATCTGCGTGCTGCATGCTCATGATATCCGGAAGATTCCTTGTTTTCTATTCCCATCTAGGATAGTATGGGTGATTGTGATAGCCATAATGATGTAGGCTAGATTGGGCCAGCACTATATATACTCTGGGCTGACCAGTAATAGTACATGTTTACTGTACTATTAAACATTGTACTGTTAAACTCTTGTATGGGGATCTTTTCTGTATCTTTTTAAATTATAAATCTGATTTCTGTGATATTTACACAGTCATACCAAGAACTCCGGGTAAAGTTGATGACAATCTTCAATTTTGTGAGATGTTCCTAATGTATTTAGTGCAGATTTTCTTCATTTTATGCAAAAAAAAATTGTTACTTTTAAGTTGTGCTGTTCTATATCCACAAATTGCTATCTTTAAATAATTTTATACTGTTGCCATGGTAATTCTTATGTAGTGTATATAAATATATAACTATAGCTTATAAGTTCTATCTTTGACACAGTCTGTCTTGAAAATATACAGACTCTTCATACCTTTGTGTCCAGCAAATTCATTCAGAACTATTTTAAATTAATGTGGAACGATGCATTGAACTCTTTGACTTTCTTACAATATACACATTATGCTATTAGTACATTTGTATAAGTAAGTTAACTGAGCTGTCAGTATTTAGGATCTTTATTGTTCTAAAAGCAGTTATTTTTGTTAAAAAGCAACTCTCCAGATGTCAAAGTTCAGGTTAAACAACATATCATCAACAAAGCATAAATTTTGCATGGATCAGTTTCTTTTCATGCCTGGAAATCTAAGATCTGGGAAAGGTATATTCTGTATGTAAAAATAGACAAGGATTTGCTGTAATACAAACTGTCCCCGAAAAAGATCTTGGAATTTGCTGAAGTTATTGAGATTTTATAGTCTAAGTATTAAGCCAATTTGATTTCAAAATCAGCCAGTATTTATACATATTCAACTGAAGTCAGATCAGTTCTTTAAAACATCAGAATAACTTGTTAACTTTTTTTTTAATAAAAATGCGTTTACACTGTATATTGAGAGAGAGCATTTTGCCACTTACTGGTTCATGCCCTTTTGCAATGCAGAATAAAGGCTGAGAACTTTAAACGCTGCAACAGCTTTAGCATTCTGTAAGAAAATGTTCTACAGTTGAAGGTGTTGTGGAATTTCTAATCTCTGAAATACTGGCTTAGGTACCTGTACTGGGACTGTATTTCAGAAGTTATTTAGTGTATGCTCAGAGTTTTAGAGCTCTTATTGCATACTTAAAACTTTATACTGGTTCCAAAATAAGATGAATTTAAACAAACAAAAAGTGCCATCATCTTATTCTACCTCATACTGAAATGAGCCAGCCTTCCCTGAGGTCTGTTTATCAGCCTGGCTGTCTGAGTTAAATTAAGAGCCAGTTATTGTCTGGTACAGCTCTAGTTTGGTATTGTAGATGATTAGTCAAAGTTCTGTAGGTCACCTGACCTTCAGAGCGAGCATTCCCTAATTTTCCACTTTCTATTGCAGAATTGAAGAGACGTGGCGGCTATGGCAAAAGTTTTTGGATGACTACTCCAGATTCGAAGACTGGCTAAGAGTCTCTGAGCGGACAGCTGCTTCCCCGAGCTCCTCTGGTGTGATTTACACGATTGCTAAAGAAGAACTGAAGAAATTTGAGGTACATTATGATAGTCGAAATTTAATATCTACTGATCACATTACAGCAGCCAGCTGGTGTTCTTCCTTCCCAAACACAAGTCACTCAGCAGAGACACTGTATTAATATAGTGGGGTTGATGATTTTGTGGCTGTCTTCAGTGGTAAGTTTCTAGGAATAGTGGAAGGTGACAAAAATGCTAATAAATCAATCCACTCTCACTTGGTGTTTGTACAGCAAAGTTAGATTTCTCATCTTTTTTATTTCTGCAGCTTTTTAATATGTCCAGTCAGTAAGTCCAGTCCCAAATATTTATAAATCTCCCTTCAAAAAGTACCTCTTCAAATGCAAGCTGCAGGTTTTAGCTTTTGCTTAGATTCTAACCCCTCTCCTTTCTGAAACCAGTCCTGTAATCTTATTTTCTGTTATGTACAATATCCCCATTTTAGATCCTTATACCTGAAATTCATGTGAGTATCATTATATGTCCACATGGTGTCCCCCATGACCTACAAGTGCATCCTTCAAAAGTGACAAGCTGTCACTTCAGTCACTGTGGCTGGTCACAGGTGAAAATCTCTTGCTCAGTTTCATACTTAAGAGGAGTATATTAAGACGAGAGAGAAAAATAATTCTGAAGAAAGAGAACAAATTGTTTAGGCAGTACAGTCAGGTACTGCAAGTATTTGCTATGAAGAAGAAATGCAAATTTCAAACATCTAAGACCAAATTTTAAATGTCTAATACTTCTTGGTTTATCAGTTAATTCAAAAATACAAACTGTGAAGTGCTGCTTCAAGTTTTATGATTGGCATTCACATTTCTGAATGTACTAGCCAGGTTTTGTTGTTAAACACTGCCAGACTTCATTACGGTGTGGTAGGTTGCCATAGTATAAAAATGTTTGCTTCCTGGACACAAGTACTCTGCCTGACACCATTTTCCCATTCTCCTTTTCATCAGTGATCAGGATCTAAATCTCGTATTAAGTGAGTCTCTGTATGAGAAATAGTACCAAAAATATCTTGACTGTCTTTGATTTTTACAGCTGATCTAACTTTGCCCAAAAATCTCTTTCATTGAACCTCAGCTTTTATGGTGACCTTCCCTCTTCTGCAGACTTGTGGAATTTTGATTGTCTAGAGAGTGTCAGCTGTGAAGAGAACAGTTTAGCAGCCTCTACAGAAACCTGCTTTCCCTTCAGTTCAGTTCTTCTTTCTTCTTTTGTTTCCTGAGCGCCTAGTTTCTACATCTACCAAAAGGCAGTAATGCAAGCAACAGAAGTTGTGTTGGTTAAATTCAGCAGAATTCAGCAACTTCACTGTGGAGTCAGTATAAAGTCAGCCACATATACATCCTAACTGAAGCAGGTTTCTGCTTTAGCTAGACTTTTTTTTCCAATTTTATTTTCCCCTCCATATCTGCAGTTTAATTTAAATAAATGAATAAATAAATAGAGCCCACCAGACCATGTAAAAACCTTTCAGTTCCTGAGCACAGAGGTCAGACATGGCTCTCACTGACTTCACCATACAAAATCAAACTCCTTCCTCTCCAGTAGTTTATGGAGAAATGAAAGGAGGTTGCAGGAATGAATGCAGCAGATGAATTCTTGTGTAACTGAGCTGAAAAAATGGAAGACAAATACACAGCTGTTGTTTTGCTGGACAAGGCTTGGGAACAGGTGAAACAACAACTGCAGGCTTTTAGATTTCATGATCCTAGTAAGTACAGTCAGATTTGTGCCGCTGATATGAAAAGTGCCTCCTTGTGCAGTTTTAACTGAATTCAGTTCTACTGACCATTTCACTCCAGTTGCAAGTCCATTTGCAGCTTGTTGGTTGTCCCTTACCTAATTTGATGGCTATTTAATGGAGGGAATAGTTATGTTGGGAGGACTCTACAGACTTCGATTTTTTTTTTTTTTTTTTTCAAACCAGCTTCTTTACTTTTCTCTCTGGTACAACAGCAGAAATGTGCTTATTTCATTTTTTGCTTTGACAGGTACTATAGAGTGTTTCTGAAGAGTGTTTATTTAGAAATTTTGTTATTAGTTGTATTTAATAAAAATTTCTTTACAGAAGTATGTTACCTATGACACTTCTCCAGTCCTTAGTAAGGGTAGTGTCTAGTTTCTTTATTTGCATTGTGAGGAATATCAGAAAGCAAGTTTGTAGAACTACCATGGGAGTCAAAACCTACTTTATTTAAAGGAGGGTTGGTGGAGTCTCTGGTTTTAAGTCTTCTTTGATTGCTCTTCTGTTTCTGTGACAACATAAAAATGAGTAGTTTTTTTAAAAAATGCATTTTTTTTATTAGTAGTTTTGAAGGGATTAATTCAGTTATCTCCTTACGAGGTGCTTTCTCCAACTTGCTGTGTGAGTGCTACTCACAACAGGAAACTTACGGGCGAAGTCATCTGCTGTTTCTGCCCCCTGATGACTGAGCCTTTTGTAACAGTAGCGGAAGCACTGAAAGTACATGGTGCAGACACTTGCCTGGGCATGAACTGGTATGGACGTTCACGAAATTACTTTTCCATGAAAATTTCAAGACAAAACTTACTTCTGTAGCACTCTACATAAGATAAAGAGATGACTTCTTCAGTACTATTTTTGGTAAAACTTAGAATAGATTGCTCAAATCTCTTCAATGTTTGTGCTTCAGCAAGTTCAGTATGTGCAAGGAAGTCCAGTGAAGCCACAGGAATCTTGGATTTCTGTTCTTTTTTTTTTTTTTTTTAAAAAAAAACATTTAATGTTCATTTTTTGTGTTTTTGT
>NW_010398277.1:73372-74111 GCF_000710305.1 Buceros rhinoceros silvestris | reverse complement strand
TTCTGTTCTTTTTTTTTTTTTTTTAAAAAAAAACATTTCATGTTCATTGTTTGTGTTTCTGTTCTCAAATGCAATGATTGAATAGAAAGGGGAGTCTATTTTGTTGTGCCAGTTTTGCCATTATAACGGGTATTCGTGTTGCAAGTTCTCATTCAATGAGCTATGTCATGTTTGTAAACTTCTTCCCTTTTTTCTCTCATTTTGATCAGAAGGCAGCCTCTCCGTAGTATAGCTCTCAGGAGATGTCTGCATCCATCGCCAAATCTATCAGCTAGCACAGGTCAGGGTGTAGTAGGGTCACAATAAAGGAAGAGACTTATGTATGTATCCTGATTTCAATAATTAAAAATCTGATGGTGTCTTTTTTTCATATTGCTTTAGGCCTTCCAGAGACAAGTACACGAATGTTTGACTCAGCTGGAACTGATCAATAAACAATATCGCCGCCTGGCCCGAGAGAACCGCACTGACTCTGCTGGCAAGCTCAAGCAAATGGTTCATGAGGGGAACCAGAGATGGGACAACTTACAGAAGCGAGTTACTTCCATCCTGCGCAGACTAAAAGTAATCTTCCATTTTTAAGCCCTTCAGTTTCACTACTCTACTTACGAATCAGAGATACTCCAGAAGCTTCCAGTTTAATGCATTTGCACAATGGTATTAAGGGGATTTTTGCCTTTGGAAGAGGGAGGGTCCTTATCAGTTCACTTTGAGGTGCCCAGAGCACGACATCTGTAGG
>NW_010398277.1:60430-73266 GCF_000710305.1 Buceros rhinoceros silvestris | reverse complement strand
TGGTGATCTCAAATACCACCTCCTTCACAGGGGATAACTTTCATAGGTCAGCCACAGATTATGTTACTGAAAAGAGAGCACTTAGGAAATGAAAGAAGAACATGTTCTGACTTTGGGTTAGGTTTGAAGGGCACAAAAGCTGTTTCATCGGGGAGCCACTATTGCTGGGGGTTTTGGGGGTTGTTTGGTCATTTCATGCCACTCCATTTACCACTCCCCAGCATTTTATTGGCCAGCGTGAGGAGTTTGAGACAGCACGTGATAGCATCTTGGTATGGCTAACGGAGATGGACCTGCAGCTGACCAACATTGAGCATTTCTCAGAGTGTGATGTCCAAGCAAAGATAAAGCAACTTAAGGTAAAGAATGATTAGTAACAGGAGGAGGGATGAAAGAAGGAATAAAAACATTCATGGTAGGAAAAGATTTTAAGAAGCATTATGCGAAAATGTAGCATGATATAGTCCCTTACTTGCAGGCCAAGACTTCAACCTCGAAAGTTATGAGCTATGTCAGGTTTCAATATGTACTTTTCTGCCAGGGTGGAAGATCTTTGTGCTGTGAAAAATTATTTAAAAAAATCAAGCACGGTAGTCTCCATTCCCTAATCAAAAGAGGAAATGTCAATAAAAATAATTAATGTCAAGTCTGCATTATTGCTGACACCTATAAATCGCTACGTTTGATATCTGCATCAGAAGAATCATTATCTGGAGAGAAAAATATCAAATATGATGTTATCCAAAATTCCAGTGTGTTACCTTTAGCATCTGGGGTCATGGGCATGGCTTGTTTAGAGAAGAGCTTTCCTTCCAGATACAACAAGTGAGGAATGAAATGGTAAACCATGAAATATCACTGGTTTTGGCTAGAAAGACTGTGGAATTCTAAATTGACTTGCTCGTTGTCCCTCATGCCAGAGTATTTGAAGTGGTCCCTGTTTGTCATCCACAAACTGAAAAGACCTAAGACTTGCGTCCTTAATAACATAGGTTTTTGTAATGTTAATTTTGTCGATGAAACATAGGCTTTTCATTTATGCAGGCTTTCCAGCAAGAAATTTCACTGAACAACAACAAAATTGAGCAGATAATTGTGCAGGGTGAGCAACTCATTGAGAAAAGTGAGCCCATAGATGCGGCTGTCATTGAAGAAGAACTAGATGAGCTGCGTCGTTACTGTCAAGAGGTCTTTGGACGTGTGGAACGCTATCACAAGAAACTCATCCGCCTTCCTGTGTGTATACTTACATACATGTGTATTTGGTTTGTTGCCATTTTGCAAGTGAGAGAATGAGGACAGAGGAAGATGTTGAAATGAACACGGGACTTCTGTAACTATCCAAAATCCTGTGGTTTAGTTTTACTACATCCATGATGATTTGCCTCCCTTCCTTCTACACTATTTGTGTCCTGTTCAGAGTGAAAACTGACCAGATCTGGAATTTTTGTAAACCATCATGAAAATCCATGCAAATTGGGAATTTATAAAATTTTATTAGTGGAGGTGGCTATGTGGTGCAGGTAATAAGAACAGCTCCCTGCTCTGTCAAATAGTATCACTGGCAGCTTGTTGAGTTCTGTTTTGTTTAAAAAAAAAAAAAGATGAAATTATTTTTCCCATCAGAAGGACCAGCAAGTTGTCTCCAGAACTCAAGACAGAGCTAAATGAGGGCAAAACAATTTTTTTGGAAGCCAAAGTCCTACTGAAGGAAAGGAACAAATCCCAGGGTTTTCAAAATATGAAGGAATATAATGAAAGTAGGCATCACCATAAAGATCACTTATGGTTCCTGTGACTTGATTCCAGAGTTTTCTTCATTTGATGTCTGTATTGCAGTGGCATCAGTGAAAGCCTGGAGATATTTGGTTGATGTCAGACTTCATAGTGCCTTAAGTAATTCAAATGAGCTGCTTTCGTTTTTTAGCACACCTTAAAAAATGAAGGGGAAGTGCAAAAATATGCAGAATGGAAGCCACATCAATGTGACTATTGCTTAACACTACTTTTATTTCACTAACCCAGGCTGACCATGCAGTGCCTCTGCATGTTTCATTGATCAGTTCTGTTTGCATTATGCTTCTAGCTGACAGATGACGAACATGACCTCTCTGACAGAGAGGTGGATCTGGATGAATCAGCAGATCTCTCTGACATACACTGGCATGACAAATCGGCGGACAGCATTCTATCCCCGCACCCCTCTTCCAACCTTTCGCTGCCTCTTTCCCAGCCGGTGAGAAGCGAGCGATCAGGGCGGGATACCCCTGCGAGCGTGGACTCCATTCCCCTGGAGTGGGATCATGACTACGACCTTAGCAGAGACCTGGAGACAGCTGTTTCACGGGCACTGCACTCTGAGGAAGACAACGGAGGACAAGAGAAGGACTTCTACCTGAGAGGAGCAGCTGGTATAGCTGGTATGGTGGCAAATTTAGTGTCCTGTTCTCTTCTAGTAAAAAGAAGTAAATGTTACATGTGTAATTGCTTGGCCAGGGTGCTTGTGGAAAATTATTTTAAATAGCCCCTGAAGGTTTTAAATAGCTTTCTCTAAGTGATCCCAGTGGCCTTCTGGCCTTAGACACAGTGATGGAGGTTCCTGGATGACTGCAGCCTTGGAAAGTCTCAAAGGCATATATGACGTGACAGGGAGTTGGCTGTGTCTCTGTGCTTGTGGCCTGCCAGATGGGATATGTCATCTGTAACAGCAATGCGTGAAAAGTTATTCTGACTAGAAGAAACTGTACTGGATATGGCAAGAAGGGCAGAACAAACTGATGAAGAAATGCTGTGGGAGAGATTCACAGACAAAATCAAGTGCTTAAGTAAATCTTAACTCAGTCCTTATCCAGGCAAGACTCCAGCAACTGAGTGTTTAGCCGGAGGTGGGATCTTGGGTTTTGCTCTCCAGTGAAGTTGGAAATCCTTTCTAAGTGTGTGCGCTTTGTGTGATAAATCTCAACAAGTGAAGCACCCAAATGCAGTGAGTTTGGGGGGAAGACACACTGCTCTATTGTACTCTGATCTTGTGGCTGTCTTTTGCTTTGCAGATCATTGTTCTGAAAAGAGTCAGGTTTGCCTGGATATTAAGAGGCTTTGTGGCAGGCTGCCTGTGTTTCAGTCTTCGTCTTTCTTCGTTTTCCAGAAAGGATGTTTGCTATTGGAACCGTTTATATATTCCATGCCATAAAAAGAACTCCTGCTGTAAGGAGACAGCCATTGCTGAGCGATCAATTTAGACTGTGCTTTTATTTTTTCAGATGTAGAGATCCCTGAAACTCTTGAGGCCTATGTAACACTCACAGAAAACGCACTCAAAAATACCTCTGGTAGGCATCAAAGAAGACTAAGCATAGCCAGATGCAAATACCACGGTGTGCAAGCATAACTTCTTCCTCTTCTCTTAGCATCTGCTTTCTTTTTACAGCTTAACAAGATAAATATTTCTTATATGGCAGCATTGGCACATTAATGGAGCAGTATCCTGCTTTACTACTGAGCCTAAAGGTATTACTAGGTGCAGGGATGAAACGATGTTGGAAGTATTGGCCCTCCTACCTTGGCTAATTAGACTAAACTGATCGGTAGGTTACTCTGATTGGTATTTACTCTCTGGAGTCCTTCAACAGGACTTAGTGCTTTGCTGTGTCTCTGAGAGAAGAGTGGGTTCTGCAAAGGGTAAAGCAGAAGGAAAAGACACAGAGCACAACCTGACTGTTTGGTTTTGCACTTGCTTTTTTTCTAACACAACCACAACTTGGATTATTACTTGGAGATAAACTTCTAGGTTAGTTGTTGTTTCGTGTGATAGCATTGCCAGTGTCTTTACCGAAGTCTTTTATATTGGAAGATTAATGTCTTTTAACACTGCATTTTTACACAAGATTAAGCCTGGTTTCATTTGTTCTATGAAACCTCTCTGAGGAATTAGATGCACTTACAAATACCTTCTCTCATGATTTCACAGTTTTTCTCTTTTGAAATAATGACTTCATTGCAAATTCGCAAACATTTAAGATCTCAGCATCTATGGCACAGACCTCGGATTCACTCTCCATTTTTATTTTTCCCCCGAATTATTGAAATAATATTAGATTGTTTAAGAGTATAAGTAATTACAGTACATACAGAAAGGTGTGTAGTTTTCTGAACTGTGGAAATTTTGAAAGTAGGGAGGGAAAAGCAATATTGAGCACTATGTCCATTTGGGGTGAGGTGATGTTTTGTAGGAAAAAAAAAGATTTTCGCTTCCAAGAGGCTCCATTTTCTGTAATTAGGTAGACGGAACGCTCCCCTTCTTTATGCGTGTTTTTAATTATGTCTTTATGAATAAATTCAAACTGTCCATGTAAATGGCTGGAAATCAGGCACAGTGATAGAGTATGGTTAAGAGGGATCTCATGTGATCCTCTAGACTGCAGCCTGCTTCTGATTAGAATTGGCTGTAGCTAATTCATATCATAGAATTCAGCTGACCTCTGTCAAGAAAATGCAGAATAGTCCTGCTTCAGAAACGTTGGTAGGAGTTCCAAAGGGCTTGGATGGAAAATACCATCTTGCAGATATTTTAAGCATAGCTTTTGTCAAACGCCCAATTGGAAAAATACTGTAAATTTTGCTGCTTAGTGATAGTTGCCTAACTCAGTGGTGGACCACTTGCTGTGGGCCTTCAAGATGTCCAGTCATCTGTGGCCCTTGAAAATATAATTGTAACAGTATCTCTTAGCATTTGTATACTGCCTTTTAATCTTCAAAACGATACAGAAATAGTATCCTTTAATGTAGATTGAAATTCCACTGTTTTTTTAGTGGAGAGAATTAATAAAAAGAGGAATGAGGAGAAATCAGATCTTAACATGGATTTGGATCAGGAGTTTGGGGTACAAGTTTTTTGTTTGAGAGTCTTTGTGAAAGAGAGGGAGCAAGGCGTTCTCCAAAATCAGTGAGGTCAGAGCACGCTTTGCCAAGAACTTCCCCTTCTGAGAGGCAAGGAATTCTCTGAAGGAAAAAGTCACTTCAGAATACTTTGCAAGCCTGCTTTAAACTGTGGACTCTTTGGTGGTACGCTTGTGGCAAGCACGTTCATTGCTGTAGTCGTATGTCCTCTGAAGGTTGCTAACACACTCTAATGTATTAGTTACCAGTTTGCTTTGACATTGTACTACTCATACTGCTGCAGTCACCTTTCTCCTTTACTGCCTAATCTAATGGTATTCCTGGTATTTATTCTGCCTGGGCAAAAGATTAAAAATCTTTGGGAAAACTTGGGTGACAGTCACTTTTTTTGCATTTTGGTACAGGAGAACCTGGTGCCCTGGAAGCACATATCCGACAGCTGGACAAAGCCTTAGACACCAGTCGTTTCCAAATACAACAAACAGAAAACATTATCCGCAGCAAAACACCTACAGGACCGGAGCTGGATTCCAGTTACAAAGGATATGTGCGTGTGTTTTGGAGCACAAATTGAATTAGCACTCCAAGCTTAAATTTGCTGTTGAAAGGAATATAGTTGTTTCAACAAAGCAGTTAGATATTAATGCTTCTCAGACTTCCTCACTCATGTGGTTGCTACCTTTAACAATGTGCTACTGTTGTTGATGTTATTAGTGTGCTTACAGTAGCATACAGGAACATGACTGTAAGGAATTTAGCTTCCTATTACCTTTTTGCAGATGTCCAGAAGTACTTTCTCACACGTGTTTTTATCCATCTAATGATGATGTCCTTTTTTAAATTCCTCTGCTTTTGAAAGCAGGTTTAATAACTTCATGCACAGTATTCATCATGCTGGTGAATTACAAACGTGCGTCATGTAAGCAAGGTTGCGTATATGGAATCCGTCATTAAAAAGCATTTCTCAGGTTTTCTCTCTCTAAATCATTTGACTAGTTTTATTACTGACAGAACTGAAAGATTAGCTGCTTGGATGTATGGCAATATTTCCATGCTTTTGTTTATCTTCATTATTGCATCTTCTAGAGTCTTTGCCAGAGCATCTTAACATTTAGAACAGATGTCACCTAAAGTCACCCAGCATGATTGGACACAGTGGCACTGAGTTATTTCTGTTTAGTCTGAACTTAGGCTTTAAGCCTTTATTGTCTCCAAATATATTTATTGGATAGTATCAGGACAGATTGTTAAAGTAATAGATATTTATCTTCATACTTTGGCTGGCTTTTGGAAAATTTTGCAGGTTGCATTGTAATTTGCATTTTCCAAGCAATTAGTCCTGTGCAGTGCAGATTGACATGGGATTTTTTATTTGTTAACCCAGATGAAGCTCCTAGGAGAATGCAGTGGTAGCATAGAATCAGTAAAAAGGCTTGGATATAAACTGAAGGAGGAAGAAGAAAAATTAGCTGGACTTATTAACCTAAACAGTACTGAAACACAAACAGCTGGTGAGTAACATTTAGTTCTTTGATGAAAACCAATTTTGAAAAGTAGCATATATGCAAAGTTTTTCTGAATAAACACTTGGTATTGCTTACTGATATATATATGTATATTTGCAATGACTCTGTCTATACCGTGTTCTGTCCAACATCTCTTAATAGGAATAGTAAGTACTCCTTGTATACGCCCTATAAAGTGATCATGCGTACAAGTGCATTTTAAGAATCCCTTCATCATGAGACATAGCCCTAAGCTTTTTGGAAAGTCCCTGTGGATACAATACTTTTTTTGCTGAACATATTCTGATGAAAAAAGGTTGCATATAAGTCAGCATTCATTTCTTGTAATACTAGCTCTTACTTCTAATATTATCTGTCTGCAGTACAGAAATCTATACTCACCTGGTGGAAGTAGTCACCTGACTGATTTTAAGCATCAGCTATAGAACAGGAGATACTGCACTGGAAAACATGGATTTGTTCCAGAGACTGTAAAGGCAACATCTCCATAGCTTGACAAGACATGCCACCCATGCAGTCTATTTTATTTTGATTTTTTTTTTATTTTAAGTGGATAGAATGATACAACTTGTCCTTCTGCCATAGCATTTCAAGATAACTAAGAAGATGAAATGGCCCAATTTAATTCTTTTTAGCGGTAGCTTAGGCCAGTGTAGTGAGATGTGACTATTAAATTGTGATAGATACAAATACCAATGAAAATAATAATAAATATCTGGCTAGTTAAACATATTCAGGTTCCTTTTCTGGTTCACAGGTATGCTAATTTATGATGTCTTTATACCAGCATAACATGTTTTAGAGACCTGCATGTATTAACTTAATCCTGTTCATAGAAGTCTGACCTCAGAAAGTGGTAAAATTGCCTGGAATCATCCAGATTCCTCATTCTCTCTCTCCAACATCACATTCTTCAACCTTAATTTTCAGTGTGGTATTCCATAGGTCAAGGTTTTTTTGTTTTTCGAAGAGCTGCTTTTTCCCCTGCACAGGATTCAGCTGATGCAGTAGTGTGTGTGTGGCTAGTGGATTTTTTCAATTTTTTGTTGAATTTGGTGTTTTTCATTCCAGGTGTAATTGAACGATGGGAATTAATCCAGGCTCAAGCTCTAAGCAAGGAGCTGAGGATGAAGCAGAACCTTCAACAATGGCAGCAGTTTAACTCTGACCTTAATAGCGTTTGGGCTTGGTTGGGTGAAACTGAGGAGGAACTGGAGAAGCTGCGCCACCTTGATCTCAGCACTGACATACAAACTATTGAGCTCAGAATTAGAAAACTGAAAGTGAGTTTTATTTCTCTTTACCATGAGTTACCTTGTAAGCAGACCTCAGTGCAGCAGGTATGTTGAAGAAGTTGCCAATAGTTGCAATTGGTTTGCTCCATTCCGCACATAGCAGGCTATTGCTGATGACTGAAGTAACCGGGAAAGTCATTTGACGAATCACCTTTTGGCGGGAAAACGTACCACTGGCATTTCTTGTATAATCCAAATGAATTTTTGAAATAGTAATTCTGTGGCAGTTCTGTAATTCCAGAATGTACAAATAATTCTGATATCAGCAAAGCTGGTGAAATAAAAAAACAAACGCTGAGTTAAATCAAATCTCTTCTAGTTAAACTGGTAATGAAACAACTACTTGAAAAAAAAAAACAAACAAACCTCACTGGGACATACTACTTGGTTTGGAGGAAGGAAGGCATGCCCAAAGAGAGTTGTAGCCTACCCGCTGCTGCTACCAGTACAACAGGAAAAATTTGGTGTCACTTTGCCATATCCCCATTTCTTCTGCTGTCATCCTCAGAAGCATCAGGATGTGAATGCTGCCTTTGTGACCTCTCCATGATATTTTACAGCTATAAAGATGTGCAAGGGTGGTGGGCTACAACTTCACATTCAGTTACTAGCATCTTACAAGCTTGGGCTCAAAAATGTGGGAGCCAATGTCAAAATGCACTATGTTCCATGCTAGGAATGAGGTGGAGAGATAGCGAAGACTGTTTCCGGCAGTGATCCATCTAAAGCTTGTTAATGCTCATCTTCACTGGAATCCAGATATAGCTGCCATAAGTACTACAAAGGTCACTGTGACACGGGGCTTTTAAGTAAATGCTGTAAAGTGGGTGGAAAAGGGGGCATTTCATAAGAATCCTGTTCTTATCTCACCCTCTCTTAGAAAGCCCATTAGTGCCCTTCAAACCAAAAGAGGTGGGGTTTCTTTTGTGGCTTCCAATGTAAACAAATCAGAGCTTTTATACACATGCTGCTTCTATAAATTGGAATAAGTTGTTTATACTCTTTGTATGTTTTCTCTTCCCTCAGTAAAAGCTTTTATTTTAAAATACTGTTAAGAGCAGTTTCCACTTGAAAATATGTTGGATTTTATGTTCATCAGCAAAACTGAGAAGTAAGAGCAAACATTTTATTGTGAACTAAAGTACAGTTGTCCTACATCTCTTTAAATTTTGTTGGGCCCATTCTGTTTTAAAATATCTGAAACATGAGCCAGGTCTTTGAAATTCAGCTATGACTTCAGGCTTTTAAGACTTTAATAAAAATTTAATTGGTTTGTTCTAGTTTATGCTCACAGTAAAATTTTAGTAATGTTAGAGTGAATGTTTTCAGAGTCACAGAGTGAGCACAGAAATCTCATATCCAAAGTAAAGAGACTGCAGTTGCTGATGGCAAATCACAACATTCTTTGGGTGCCTCCCCTGCTTAGTTCTTCTGAAAGTCACAAGTTTTACTGACTTCCATTCTTTCTTCCCTTGTCCCACTTTGTCTTATCATCAAGGAGCTGCAGAAAGCAATTGATAACCGCAAGGCAATCATCCTATCCATCAATCTATGCAGCTCAGAGTTCACTCAGTCTGACAGCGACGAGAGCAAGAAGCTTCAAGAGCGCCTGTCTCAGATGAATATGCGCTGGGACCATGTATGCAGTATGATCGAGGAGTGGCGCTGCTCATTGCAGGATGCATTAATGCAGTGCCAGGTCTGTATTGTGCTTGTTTAAAACTGTCAACATACCACGTACCAAAAACATAAACTCTAACATTATCTGCTGTGCTCATTTTCCAGTCTGAAACTTGCCAATGCAAACCAAAATACAGCTTTGGCATGTGTTACACTTGCACTACCTGAAGCATGTATTTCCAGCCCAAGGTTTTCTACGTTTGTTATCTCTGGAATTGTATTCTAATATACTCATCTACACTTCTTGCATATTATATTATTTAGCTAGTAGGACCTATTATAGGATAAACTGAAAACCTGAATTTTCTGCTATGCTATTAAAATCACCACTTATTACTTGCAGGATTTCCATGAAATGAGCCACGGTTTGCTGCTTTGGTTAGAAAATATTGACAGAAGAAAAAATGAGATTGTGCCCATCAGTCCAAACTTGGACTCAGAAACGCTGCAGGATCATCACAGACTTTTAATGGTAGGGCTATAATCACTCATTTGTCTCCAAAACACATAATCAGAAAAACACCTAATCAGTGTTACCTTTCTCTTGAGGGTTGTCATTGTACATTGCATGCTAACACGCAGCTCTGGGACCAGTGTTAGTAACCAGCTTCACTTTGGTAGGGAACACTACTTCCATTGGTAGCATAACTCATGATTTAAAATCTCGGGAACCTCTAGGTGCTGTCTATTTTTCTGTCAGATTATAAATTTTTATTGATTCTCTTTTCTTTCTATTTCATTAATTTCAAATGTCCAGTTTTTGTGAGTTCTAGCTTTTTTACCTTTTATTTTTTTAAAAAACTGTCATTAAAAAATCTGGTGCTTGCCTTGGCAACAGCAAATCAGACGTGAACTGCTGGAGTCTCAGCTGAAGGTGGCATCACTGCAAGATATGTCCTGCCAGTTACTAGTCAATGCTGAAGGCAAGGACTGTCTTGAAGCCAAAGAAAAAGTGCATGTCATTGGAAACAGACTGAAACTCCTCTTGAAAGAGGTCATGCATCATATTAAAGACCTAGAGAAAATTCTAGACATTTCAAGTAGTCAGCTGGTAAGTCACGTCTTTTTATTCTTTGCTGTTTGCTGGGCACATGTTTCCCACTGTTTTGACTGTCAGTGGTATTGGCGGCACTGTTTCTGTTGTTTGCAATACTTATCAAGGTGGTACACCTGCAGTCTTGAATATTATAAAGTAATCTTACACTTCATAATGTAAACATGTCTTTTGTGGTATGGTGGAGTTTTCTAATCCAGTAATTTTTTGCTGTGTGGTGTAGCACTAAGTATTGAACATCTCGGTTTGTTTATCCTGCTATTACTGATTCAGTCGACTGGCAAAGTGTATGAGATAATTATTCCAGTGGCAGTACTGAAAATTATAGTGTGTCAGTTGTCACTGGAAAGGAAGATAATGCTCACTCTGAAGAGGGGAAAAAAAGCATTAAATAAATTCTGTAATAGGCTAAGAAAACTCTTACAGTGCCTGCTGAGCTTTGAGCTGTACTTCAAATCTTTTCAAATTATCACGTATCTCAGAGCAGTTGAGAGGGGATTATGCATACATCTTTGCCAACAGTGGCAGGTATAAAGTAAAGATTTCAAGGTTCTGCTTTAGTTAACTTTTTGTGGAGCTTTGGATTAACAGAGTGCATAATGCATGAGAACTCTTCTCTCCTTCTAGTGAATTTCTGCCTGTTTAAGTAAAATCTTGGTGGTACCAAACTCTTCTTGAAATTAGAGGCTAATAAGACAACTGGTTTTTCCCCTGTATTGACTTTGGCAGAAAACGTGTCACCTGAAGCAATTAAGTTTTAACTACCTGTTCACTTTTCTTTTCCTTCAGGGCTAAAAGAGAAAACATGTAATGCCTTAGTCTTTTAAAATTTGGTAAAAAAATTTAACTGCTTTGTTTTATTTGCTTTGCTAATAACTCTGCTGGGACTTCACTCAGGGCTTTTTTTTTTTAGTTTGCTTATGTGAACAACTAGTTGATGTATTTCTGAGCTCCGTTCCTTCTGAACTTTAGGAATTGTCCTCGTGGTCCTCTGCTGATGAATTAGACACATCGGGCTCAGTGAGTCCTGTATCTGGAAGAAGCACTCCAAGCAGACAGAGAACGGTAATTCCATGTCCTGTATTTTCTGCCACCTCTTGGGTGGGAGCTCTAGATGTCTACAGTAGCTCTAGCCAGCTGGAAGGCCCCCCCTTCTCACTTGATAGGAAAGGAAATGGCATAAAGCAAGAACAAAACACAGCTGCTTTCCCCAGTCCTGCTGCATAGCCCATCCTGCATGAAGTTGGAAGTGGTTAATACTACCTAAAACCAGGGCTGTCAGTGTGGTTGGTTTACCATAGTATGGCATGTCGTGTCTCTTGTATTTTGCTCTAGTGATGGCAGCACCCCGAAGTCTGGTCTTGTCTGGTATAATCAGTCCTCCATTTCTGTTTGGCCTTCTCTTCAGAGCTGCTTCATCAAGAATCTCAATGAAGTTTTGGTCGTTTCTGATGAAGACTGCAAATGGTCTTATTGAGACTTTGGATGAGCGGCTAAGTAGAGCTGACGGGCATAAAACATTGTTCAAACCAGCTAGTTGCACAGGACCTAAGCAGTGTTTATGATGGCAAATCTGGAGTTGCCCATTTACATCGCTGGCACAAAATTCAAGAAATATAGCAATACATGCCTAGTACTTAAGACTTCCATACTCTGAGCCCAAAATGGAACTGCAGTTATTTTGTCTTTTTCTGCAATTCTATTGGTTGATTAATTTGCTATTTTCTTTAGTTCTTAAAACAATCAGGTTGGGTTTTGTTTGGATTTTTTTTCCATTTTCACTTTTTGTAAAGCCTCTGAGTTCTGTCTTGATAAATTTTATGGCTCTTGAAATTAATTTTTTTTCTACATTCACTAGTTTCCTTTAAGATGCTAGTATGAGAATGTAAAGGAATACTGGCTTTTCAAAAGGAGAAAGAATATAAACCTTAACATTTTGTTTCAAGGTTCAATGCTTTTATCTTTTAGATTTAAAATTAAGTAGCTAATAAAAGTTCTGATATCACAGATGTAACTGGAAGATGCCTGACCGTTACAGGAAATGGATAAGCATTTTACCATAAAATCTTTGTCTTATAGAATTATTATAGGTTTCATCTTAATATTTTAATAAGCACTCGTCTATCTCTAATTTGTTAGTGTTTATGTATGTGATTACTTTTTTTCATTTTTGTTCATAATGTATAGCCAAGTCGTATGACTTGGGTCTGGTTTTCAAACCTCTGATTTTTGCACCCACAATTTTGGAGACTGAAGTTGACGTTCAGAATTTCAGTGCCAAATATACTGCTGCTAAATAAATAAATACTAATACTAAAAATACAATCAGAATTATAATAATCTAACTGCATTAAATATGCCAGCAAATAGTTGTGAGTGCAGGAA